>NC_089198.1:686428-703853 GCF_963930695.1 Labrus bergylta | reverse complement strand
CAGGCTTTAATCAGAAAGGGGTGCTGGTGCATTCTGGGAAATGTAGGATCCAGTGTTCTTAACCTTAAAGGCAGGACGTGTGTTAAGGTGCTCATGTTGAACAGCGGCGTGCTGGGTGAGGTTGAGAGCAGCAGTGTGACTGTGTGCGGGAGCTTCAAACTTTATTGATCCCTGCTGGAGCTTTATTGGGTCTTTATTGATCCCTGCTGGAGCTTTATTGGGTCTTTATTGATCCCTGCTGGAGCTTTATTGGGTCTTTATTGATCCCTGCTGGAGCTTTATTGGGTCTTTATTGATCCCTGCTGGAGCTTTATTGGGTCTTTATTGATCCCTCCGACTCATCTCCACCCAAAGCAGCGAGAGATATCGATCGATAACTTTATTTACACACAGAGAGAAACAGCTCATCAGCCACATGAACATCAACAACAGATCACTGCAGTGTTGCAACAGCACACACTTACATCTGTCATGAATCAACCACAACAACAGCGTGAACACGTGGCGCCCCCGCCTGGCTGTGAGGGAGCAGCACAGGCTGGGCTTTACTACAGAAAATGGTAGATTGGGTATAAACCTGGCTTCTCTAATGGCCTCCTTGTGAGCCTGGAACATCTTGACGTTGTTCATGTTGGACTGCCAGTACTTCACGTAGCCGCCGTGGTCCGCCGTCAGCATCCACATGTCGTTGTGAGACCAGGTCATGGCCCGAACCGGACTGTCGTGGGCCTGCGGGGGGGGGGGGGGGGAGAGAGAGAAGAGGTCAGGAGGTCAGTACGGCAGGCTGGTTTTAAAGCTGCTGGAAATATGAAGGTAAGAAAGAATAAATGATATCAGAGTTCAGAGACTTTGATGAAGCGGATCAGAACCAACACTGCAGGTTAACAGGATGCTGACAGGATGCTAACAAGATGCTAACAAGATGCTAACAAGATGCTAACAGGATGCTGACAAGATGCTAACAGGATGCTGACAAGATGCTAACAGGACGCTAACAGGATGCTGACAAGAGGCTGACAAGATGCCAACAAGAGGCTAACAGGATGCTAACAGGAAGCTAACCAGATGCTAACAAGAGGCTGACAGGAGGTTAACAGGATGCTAACAGGAGGCTAACAGGAGACAAACAGGATGCTGACAGGAGACAAACAGGATGCTGACAGGATGCTAACAGGAGGCTAACAGGAGACAAACAGGATGCTGACAGGATGCTAACAGGAGGCTAACAGGAGACAAACAGGATGCTGACAGGATGCTAACAGGAGGCTAACAGGAGACAAACAGGATGCTGACAGGATGCTAACAGGAGGCTAACAGGAGACAAACAGGATGCTGACAGGATGCTAACAGGAGGCTGACAAGATGCCAACAAGAGGCTAACAGGATGCTAACAGGAAGCTAACCAGATGCTAACAAGAGGCTGACAGGAGGTTAACAGGATGCTAACAGGAGGCTAACAGGAGACAAACAGGATGCTGACAGGATGCTAACAGGAGGCTAACAGGATGCTAACAAGAGGCTAACAGGAGGCTGACAGGATACTGACAGGATGCTAACAGGAGGCTGACAGGAGGCTAACAAGAGGCTAACAGGATGCTAACAAGAGGCTAACAGGATGCTAACTACAGGTCAACATCTCTACGCATATATTCGTGAATTGTCTCCAAACATTAGCATTGCATTCTGCAGTTTAGTGAGCGTGCCGGCCGAAACGTGAAGTTCATTTTAAAGTTCTTTGTGATTCTTCAAACATTAAAATAACGGATAAAGTTTGACAAACTTTAGTCCAAATGTTTTTATTTATTTATATACGAGTTTAGAGACTCAATAATCTGAGTTCTGCTGCAGTATTACACACACACACCATGTCATTGTGAGGTCACCATGAGGTCATTGTGAGGTCAATGTGAGGTCATTGTGAGGTCAATGTGATGTCATTGTGAGGTCAATGTGAGGTCATTGTGAGGTCAATGTGAGGTCAATGTGATGTCATTGTGAGGTCACCGTGAGATCATTGTGAGGTCATTGTGAGGTCACCGTGATGTCATTGTGAGGTCACCGTGATGTCATTGTGAGGTCATTGTGAGGTCACTGTGAATAATAAATAAATTAGATTATTTGAGCGCTCTTCAGTGTTTTCGGACGTAAAGAAGGAAACGCATCATCAACAGTGGATACGATGATCGCACCTTAAGGTAACGGTGAACAGACGTACAGGTGAGTGTTTACCTGAAGGATGGTCTCAAAGTTAAAGGTGAGGCCGTTCCACAGAGTGAACTCTCCACTGGAGGCCCCGGTGACCAGACGCCGACCTTCAGGAGTCCACTGCACACACACACAGGAGAAACACATAAATATAAGGAACTCTGTGGTATAGTGAGGAGGAGGAGGAGGGGAAAGAGGAGGAGCAAGAGGAGGAGGAAGAGGAAAGGGAGGAGGAGGAAGAGGAGGGGGAAGAGGAGGAGGGGGAAGAGGAGGAGCAAGAGGAGGAGGAGGAAGAGGAAAGGGAGGAGGAGGAAGAAGAGGAGGAGGAAGAGGAAAGGGAGGAGGAGGAAGAGGAGAGGGAAGAGGAGGAGGAGGAAGAGGAGAGGGAGGAGGAGGAAGAGGTAGTGGGTTATTTTATTGGCCTGTCTTTCATTGGTCTCTGTGAGTCGCTTTAACAGGTGAAAGTCACCTGAGGAGATCAGTAACTCCTCCTCAGTTTACACAAAGACCTGATGTCTATATCAGCTTTACCTTTCAAAAGAAAACCTCCAGAGAGTTTCAAAATAAAAGCCCTGCTCAGTGTGAGTGGATCTCTACATGTTATTCTGACACCAGAGCGTGTGTAAACAGGAAGTGATGCAGCAGCTCACCCGGATCACAAACACGGGACACTTGACTTTGTTGGTGGAGGTCCGGACAAACTTTGTGGTGACGGCGTTCATCGGGTTGTTCAGCATGCCCACAGGAGGAACCAGCTGAGGAACACACACACACACACACACACACACACACACACACACACACACACACACACACACACACACACACACACACACACACACACACACACACACACACACACACACACACACACACACACACACACACACACACACACACACACACACACACACACACACACACACACACACACACACACACACACACGTTTGACCTCAAACACTTTATAAACCTTTTCATTTCCTGACTTTTACATGTCACATATTCACAGTACAGAGCGAGGAGGAGCGAGGCGTGCTGGGTTACCCGGGTAACAAACAGTGCGGCTCAGCTGAACGAGCTGCAGAGTGGGTTTGATGCTCGGACTCACCTCGTTGTAACAACCTGCGTCGGGCTGCACAGCTCTGAAGTCTCGGTGGTCTCGCTGCCACAGACGATTCTGAAACCACAAAGACAGACACGTCAGATAAAACCAGCTGAAGCTGCTGAACTGGTCCCAGTAAGAGGAGCTTCACATGTTCAAACCAGCTGAAGATGCTGAACTGGTCCCAATAAGAGGAGCTTCACATGTTCAAACCAGCTGAAGATGCTGAACTGGTCCCAATAAGAGGAGCTTCACATGTTCAAACCAGCTGAAGATGCTGAACTGGTCCCAGTAAGAGGAGCTTCACATGTTCAAACCAGCTGAAGATGCTGAACTGGTCCCAGTAAGAGGAGCTTCACATGTTCAAACCAGCTGAAGCTGCTGAACTGGTCCCAGTAAGAGGAGCTTCACATGTTCAAACCAGCTGAAGCTGCTGAACTGGTCCCAGTAAGAGGAGCTTCACATGTTCAAACCAGCTGAAGATGCTGAACTGGTCCCAGTAAGAGGAGCTTCACATGTTCAAACCAGCTGAAGCTGCTGAACTGGTCCCAGTAAGAGAAGCTGTTCCACGGTGTGGTTATGGCATTCAGGTGTGTTTACCTCCAGGTGTCTGATGACTGACGGGTTGTAGTCGATGGTTTTGCGGTTCACGGCCTTCCTCATGCGCTTCCCGTCGAAGGTGAGCTGCTGCATGGCCTGCTGCTGGGCGAAGTCCGGCCGCTTGTAGAACACCTGCCGCGGTGCCTGGTGCTGGAACCGCGGCATGTGGAAAAACCGCTGCGGCGAGCTGATGTCCGTCGCCATGGTGACGGCTATACCTGCAGGATGGGAAAAGAAGACGGTCCAAACAATCACCACGAGATGACAAAGACACTTCAAACTTCAACATCAGAAAAGAACAAACGATATTGATATCTGTCGATAGACAACAAACACAGAAGTCCTAGACACCTGATGTCGTCTCATTTATTGTTGTTCATTAAAGACTGTGAGCAGCACACTCTCCTCCTCTGCTCTCTTTCAGGTCAGTGCGACTCAGTGCTCAAGTTGCATAATTTTTAACCCTACGCACCAAAACGGTCACATATTGTGTACCAAAGCCTCCAGCCACTAGTTGGCGCTGTGGCTGCTGCCATCTGGCCTAATGCTGCACTATGAGCCCAGAGTAACCAACAGGTCAGTGGAAGAATGGTGTCCTGTATCACGGTGCAGTTTGTCAGATCGACTGCAGCGATGTGAAATCACATTTAGCACAGGCATGTTGTTAGCAATGCTAACGTTAGCCACACTCTGCAAACCTATTTGACATATTACTGACATCCAAATGTAACCCACAATGCACTGCTGTTGTTCACCTCCATTTGGTCCGGACCAGAGGTGGGCGATATGGGAAAAATATATCATATCACGATTTTTTTCATACTGATCTTTAGACAGATTTGTAAGTTACTGACCAGTTTGACCAAACTTATTTACCTGTTTAATGTTTTTAAAAGCACAAAAACTGAGCAGACAAGTTTAATCTATTTGAAAAAGATCTTTGTAGGAGGTCTGGAGGTCTCACCCAGAACATCTTTAACAACAGAAATGTCTTTCCCTCAATTTGATCAATATTTATGAACAATTTGAAGGTTTTCCTCACCTCTTTGAAATGATGATTTAGTTATGTGTCCTCTTTTTATGTTCATCAGGAACATTTTCACACAGTGATGCATTCATTTAAAAACATGTAGACTTTGAGTTCTTGTGTTTCTGTTCTGTTTTAGCCCTGCAGAGTTCCTCCAGCTGGAGCTTCATACAGGCTCTGCAGACTTTGTTGTTTTTATGACATCATTGGACTAACTTTAGTTTAGTTTATATATAATCAAACATAATACAGAATGTGTTCATTCTGTGACACATGATCAAAGTAAGTTTTACTGACAGAAGACTTTAATTCATAGAGGGGGCGGGACATTGTTGATTAACAGACAGACAGTCACCATGGTTACTCACTCTCACCTGCCTGCTGCTTTGTAACGTCGTTTAGTGTAATCCCTATAGGTTCAGTTATCACAACAGGTGAGCTTCAGGTGGAGAAGCTTGATAAGTAACTTTTAAAAACTGAGAGAGCAGAAAACACCGACAGCAACATTTGAAACACCGGGGTTATATCTCCCCTCACTGTCTGTCTGAGCTCCTCTCTGTCTGACTCTCTGCAGACTGTTAACGTCTCTCCGTGTCGCTCTCTGAGATGTAAACTTAACTGTGCACACTATGCAGATAAGTTAACTGTTGCTCACAGCGTGACGGTTTGGAAAAATATCAGAACAGTTACATATAACCGGGATGGAGTTGTTTTTGCGGACTAATTCTTAAGTTTCCTTTTCACCTCGGCGGAGCAGAGGGGGAGACGTGTCTGTGTGGGAGCATAAACTGCAGCATGATAGAATAAACACATTAGCCCGGTTCTACGATCTCTCTGCTTTGGCAGATCGTCAGCAAGTTAAAATCCTTCACGATCTAAGATCGTTATATCGCCAACCACTAGTCCGGACCGCATTTTCGCCTAGGGCGAACCAGCGTCTGGGGCACTTTGAAGCAAACCGAGACATTCACACCTTCCCCAAAACTAACAGACATCCGACAAAGATCGCCAGAACAGACCAAACAGATCAGGTGCACTCAACTGTGCCGTAGGGCGCCATCACCCACGGCGGACTTGTCCCGTACCGTGCTGCAGCATTGAACCCTCCCCATTCCCCCACTGGCCTGCCCTCACACTGCTCCAGGACTAGGAGTAACTGTACCTCTTCAAACCATCCCAGGTGACCTGTTAACCACGAGGGTCACACACTGCACCACGGGAGGTCCCACACACACACACACACACACACACACACACACACACACACACACACACACACACACACACACACACACACACACACACACACACACACACACACACACACACACACACACACACACACACACACACACACACACACACACACACACACACACACACACACACACACACACACACACACACACACACACACACACACACACACACACACACACACACACAGTGATATTTAGAAATTGATGACGCACCACCCCCTTTGGCATTTTGTCGTCCCCAAGACAGAAAATGAAAGAGGTTAAGAAGATAACAGACAAAAACTGTGTGCAAATAAGAAGAGAGGGAAGTACACAAACAGCAGAAGCAGCAGACAAACTCAAACATAGAGTCATGGCATTTCACATGTTATTGACGGGGATAATGATTTAGACTTTGTCAGGGTCCGTTATAAAAAGTGTTCAAATTAGAGTCATTGCAGAATTTTAAACTTTGATCAGTGAGTAAACAAAAACTATCGATGCTCGTTTGATACCACGGCAACGCAGATTAAAACATCTTGGACGCCAGTATCGAGTCATTTATGGTTTCTAATTGACTAAGATGGCCGAAAAAATGACTAAACTGCACATCCAGATGTTTTGATGCAGCAGTTTGCTCACACCTTTAGATGAATTCATTCCTCTCACACAGACCAGTCAAATGAAGGAGACGTTTTTTAATGCTTCAGTTTGTATCAAACACAATCCTTCTGTCTCCAATTAGGTCTTTGACCACGAAGGACACCATTTAACTGGCGCCCAACCGATTGATTAGCCAGCCGATAATATCGACCTCCAGAACTAGCAGTTCTGTCACCAGCAGGGGGCACTATCTGGACTACAACAAGCACCATCACTCTGCAGAGTGTGGAGCGGTGATGTACGTACATGCTCAGTTTCTTTCCAGCTGAGTGACCATCTCGTCTTCATTATAAATCTTTTCCTCAAGTGTTTGATGACTGAGAGATCAACACAATAAATATATATCTATATCCATCTCTGCATATGGAACACAGATCTAAGAACGATATGAGCCGATATATCAGTATCAGTCAGGCCCTTCATGGAAGCTTGACAGGTAGACTGATTCCTTTTCCCTCTTCGACTCGTCACTGCACTTCCTCGCTGTAATGACTTTTACTTGAATCTTTTTACTTGATAAACGTTGTTCTATAGACTGGGTAGAAGACTGGTGCACACTAAACTGACCACAAAGAACAAGCTGCGATGGAAACGGTCTGGGCTTGTGTTTGTCTCTTGTGTGTCTGTAGAGGATCTTTGAGGGTGGATGCAAAAATACGGCCGCATAGAAAATGTATCTGCCACGTTCTGTGTTGTCCTCAGAGTTTACTGCAATTCTGGGCACAACACAGAAGAACACAGACTTACAGAAACCGCTCTGGTCAGAGATCATACTTTCACACACGCACCAAACTCTGGAGTGAGAGTCGACAGTTTATCAGGACAACAACGTCGGTTATACATTTCAAAAAGGCGACGAACTCAAGTGACCGCCCACTTTTTCAGCAGCTCTGGCTCCAGAAGTAAATTTCTTCTGTTCAAATCCTCCGTTCACATTTTACAAAATCTTCATATCAAGAGATTGAAGACTGTTACCATGACAACCAGCTACTCTCATTCCTCTTGACTATGAAGCATTTGGTTCCAAAAACTGCGTTACAAAAACAGAGAGAAGGGCAAAAGTAGAAGACTGTGCATGTTTTATGAAACCAGAGGAAAGGAACTACCCATCCCACAATGCATTGCGAATGATCCCTCTTCTTCTAAAATGTAACTTTAGTCGTTATCGTGTTTATACTGTAAATACAAGTGTTGTACTATGTTGTAGTTTGTGTTGTTAGTACATCGTGTTAGCTGACTAACTAGCAAGCGAAACTATCCAGTTCAGCGCAGAGGGGCGTGAAACGTTTCCGTGGTAACAGGAAGCTCCACCAATCACAGAAGTCGCTGTGACACTCTATGATTGTGGGTAGTGTAGTTCTTTCCTTTTCCTCTTTGTTTTCTGTTGGCTGATGGGATCTTGTTGTTTATGTTCTTAACAGGAACCTGATGTAAACCAGTTTGAACTCACTCAGGCCTGTTTACCTGTGACTGCTGTTTAATATTTCCCTACATAATAATAAAAGAAACCTTCTGATACGGCATTAAAATGAGACATTAAATCGTTTTTAAAAACAAGAGTTTCACATTTTACTGCAACACGAGGGGTCTCTGCTGCTACACAAACACAGGTAATGCTAATCCACCGTGAGCTCAACTACACACACAAACACACCGCCACAGGGGTCAAAACACCCGACGAGCATAGTCTGTGTGTGATTCTCGAGGAGTCAACAGTGTTTATCATCTATAGTTCAGTGTTCATAGTTCAGTGTTTATCATCTATAGTTCAGTGTTTATCATCTATAGTTCAGTGTTTATAGTTCAGTGTTTATCATCTATAGTTCAGTGTTTATAGTTCAGTGTTTATCATCTATAGTTCAGTGTTTATAGTTCAGTGTTTATCATCTATAGTTCAGTGTTTATTATCATCTATAGTTCAGTGTTTATCATCTATAGTTCAGTGTTTATCATCTATAGTTCAGTGTTTATCATCTATATCATCTATAGTTCAGTGTTTATCATCTATAGTTCAGTGTTTATCATCTATAGTTCAGTGTTTATCATCTATAGTTCAGTGTTTATCATCTATAGTTCAGTGTTTATCATCTATAGTTCAGTGTTTATCATCTATAGTTCAGTGTTTATCATCTATATCATCTATAGTTCAGTGTTTATCATCTATAGTTCAGTGTTTATAGTTCAGTGTTTATTATCATCTATAGTTCAGTGTTTATCATCTATAGTTCAGTGTTTATCATCTATAGTTCAGTGTTTATCATCTATAGTTCAGTGTTTATTATCATCTATAGTTCAGTGTTTATTATCATCTATAGTTCAGTGTTTATCATCTATAGTTCAGTGTTTATCATCTATAGTTCAGTGTTTATTATCATCTATAGTTCAGTGTTTATCATCTATAGTTCAGTGTTTATCATCTATATCATCTATAGTTCAGTGTTTATTATCATCTATAGTTCAGTGTTTATCATCTACAGTTCAGTGTTTATTATCATCTATAGTTCAGTGTTTATCATCTATAGTTCAGTGTTTATTATCATCTATAGTTCAGTGCTTATTATCATCTATAGTTCAGTGTTTATCATCTATAGTTCAGTGTTTATCATCTATAGTTCAGTGTTTATCATCTATAGTTCAGTGTTTATTATCATCTATAGTTCAGTGCTTATTATCATCTATAGTTCAGTGTTTATCATCTATAGTTCAGTGTTTATTATCATCTATAGTTCAGTGTTTATAGTTCAGTGTTTATAGTTCAGTGTTTATTATCATCTATAGTTCAGTGTTTATTATCTATAGTTCAGTGTTTATCATCTATAGTTCAGTGTTTATTATCATCTATAGTTTAGTGTTTATTATCATCTATAGTTCAGTGTTTATCATCTATAGTTCAGTGTTTATCATCTATAGTTCAGTGTTTATTATCATCTATAGTTCAGTGTTTATCATCTATAGTTCAGTGTTTATCATCTATAGTTCAGTGTTTATTATCATCTATAGTTTAGTGTTTATTATCATCTATAGTTCAGTGTTTATTATCATCTATAGTTCAGTGTTTATTATCATCTATAGTTCAGTGTTTATTATCATCTATAGTTCAGTGTTTATCATCTATAGTTCAGTGTTTATTATCATCTATAGTTCAGTGTTTATTATCTATAGTTCAGTGTTTATTATCATCTATAGTTCAGTGTTTATCATCTATAGTTCAGTGTTTATCATCTATAGTTCAGTGTTTATTATCATCTATAGTTCAGTGTTTATTATCATCTATAGTTCAGTGTTTATTATCATCTATAGTTCAGTGTTTATTATCATCTATAGTTCAGTGTTTATTATCATCTATAGTTCAGTGTTTATTATCATCTATAGTTCAGTGTTTATCATCTATAGTTCAGTGTTTATTATCATCTATAGTTCAGTGTTTATCATCTATAGTTCAGTGTTTATTATCTATAGTTCAGTGTTTATCATCTATAGTTCAGTGTTTATTATCTATAGTTCAGTGTTTATTATCATCTATAGTTCAGTGTTTATTATCTATAGTTCAGTGTTTATTATCATCTATAGTTCAGTGTTTATTATCTATAGTTCAGTGTTTATCATCTATAGTTCAGTGTTTATTATCTATAGTTCAGTGTTTATTATCATCTATAGTTCAGTGTTTATTATCATCTATAGTTCAGTGTTTATTATCATCTATAGTTCAGTGTTTATCATCTATAGTTCAGTGTTTATTATCATCTATAGTTCAGTGTTTATCATCTATAGTTCAGTGTTTATCATCTATAGTTCAGTGTTTATCATCTATAGTTCAGTGTTTATCATCTATAGTTCAGTGTTTATCATCTATAGTTCAGTGTTTATTATCATCTATAGTTCAGTGTTTATCATCTATAGTTCAGTGTTTATCATCTATAGTTCAGTGTTTATTATCTATAGTTCAGTGTTTATTATCATCTATAGTTCAGTGTTTATTATCATCTATAGTTCAGTGTTTATTATCATCTATAGTTCAGTGTTTATCATCTATAGTTCAGTGTTTATTATCATCTATAGTTCAGTGTTTATCATCTATAGTTCAGTGTTTATCATCTATAGTTCAGTGTTTATCATCTATAGTTCAGTGTTTATCATCTATAGTTCAGTGTTTATCATCTATAGTTCAGTGTTTATTATCATCTATAGTTCAGTGTTTATCATCTATAGTTCAGTGTTTATCATCTATAGTTCAGTGTTTATTATCATCTATAGTTCAGTGTTTATCATCTATAGTTCAGTGTTTATCATCTATAGTTCAGTGTTTATTATCATCTATAGTTCAGTGTTTATCATCTATAGTTCAGTGTTTATCATCTATAGTTCAGTGTTTATTATCTATAGTTCAGTGTTTATTATCATCTATAGTTCAGTGTTTATTATCATCTATAGTTCAGTGTTTATTATCATCTATAGTTCAGTGTTTATTATCATCTATAGTTCAGTGTTTATTATCATCTATAGTTCAGTGTTTATTATCATCTATAGTTCAGTGTTTATCATCTATAGTTCAGTGTTTATTATCATCTATAGTTCAGTGTTTATTATCATCTATAGTTCAGTGTTTATTATCATCTATAGTTCAGTGTTTATTATCATCTATAGTTCAGTGTTTATTATCATCTATAGTTCAGTGTTTATTATCATCTATAGTTCAGTGTTTATTATCATCTATAGTTCAGTGTTTATTATCATCTATAGTTCAGTGTTTATTATCATCTATAGTTCAGTGTTTATCATCTATAGTTCAGTGTTTATTATCATCTATAGTTCAGTGTTTATTATCATCTATAGTTCAGTGTTTATTATCATCTATAGTTCAGTGTTTATCATCTATAGTTCAGTGTTTATCATCTATAGTTCAGTGTTTATTATCATCTATAGTTCAGTGTTTATTATCATCTATAGTTCAGTGTTTATTATCATCTATAGTTCAGTGTTTATCATCTATAGTTCAGTGTTTATCATCTATAGTTCAGTGTTTATTATCATCTATAGTTCAGTGTTTATCATCTATAGTTCAGTGTTTATTATCATCTATAGTTCAGTGTTTATTATCATCTATAGTTCAGTGTTTATTATCATCTATAGTTCAGTGTTTATTATCATCTATAGTTCAGTGTTTATTATCATCTATAGTTCAGTGTTTATTATCATCTATAGTTCAGTGTTTATTATCATCTATAGTTCAGTGTTTATCATCTATAGTTCAGTGTTTATTATCATCTATAGTTCAGTGTTTATTATCATCTATAGTTCAGTGTTTATCATCTATAGTTCAGTGTTTATTATCATCTATAGTTCAGTGTTTATTATCATCTATAGTTCAGTGTTTATTATCATCTATAGTTCAGTGTTTATTATCATCTATAGTTCAGTGTTTATTATCATCTATAGTTCAGTGTTTATCATCTATAGTTCAGTGTTTATTATCATCTATAGTTCAGTGTTTATCATCTATAGTTCAGTGTTTATCATCTATAGTTCAGTGTTTATCATCTATAGTTCAGTGTTTATCATCTATAGTTCAGTGTTTATTATCATCTATAGTTCAGTGTTTATCATCTATAGTTCAGTGTTTATTATCATCTATAGTTCAGTGTTTATCATCTATAGTTCAGTGTTTATCATCTATAGTTCAGTGTTTATTATCATCTATAGTTCAGTGTTTATTATCATCTATAGTTCAGTGTTTATCATCTATAGTTCAGTGTTTATCATCTATAGTTCAGTGTTTATTATCATCTATAGTTCAGTGTTTATCATCTATAGTTCAGTGTTTATTATCATCTATAGTCCTCACACGTTTCTGCCCTGAGATGCTGCTGCTAACACCGTTAGCTTCGTGCTAACTGTGATCAGAAACATCAGACTGTAAACATCGTGCTGCTGCTCTCTGAGGTCACTGGACTAAGATTACATTTAAAGTGTTATTTTAAAAACGACAGCGCGGCACAGTTCGCACAGGCTGTGTTGTTTTAGGACAGTTTCGTCGTGTTTGGTAGATTTAATGGCGGCCCGGTGCTGACAGTCGTTGCTACAACAACGCGCTGCGGCTAAAAGACTCACCTACAATCTCCGCTGCAGAGTTAGCTATCTAGCTGTCATTAACGGGCTAGAGTCTTCCGTTAATCTTTTCCCTGAAGAGTCATGAACGTCTCAAACTTTATTCAACTTATATTCAGAAGGTTTGTCACGTTAGCCACCAGCAGACTCCATCGTGACGCCTCTTCTCCTTCTTCTCGGCCCTGCAGTGAAGCATCAAGGGAAGTTTTCACAACGGGCGGGAGTTCACGCCGTCATCGCGCAAAGGATTATGGGAAATTGAGTTCGAAAACACAATATCGCTACCTCTCGGCGCCGTTATATTGTTTAAACTTCGTGTTACATTCAAACGATCGTATGAAGTGGTTAACCAACTGTTAACTGTTTCTCTGTTTTCTCTTCTTCTGGCTTGGTGAATATTCATATTTAAAGGCTTTATATGCGATTTTTCACACTTAAATATAATAGAAATCAAGTATATCCTCTGAAAATATGGATATACTATATATAGATATATATATATATATCTATATATATATATATATATATATACTGTTATGTTTCAGATAATATATTATCTGAAAAATAACAGTCATGACTGTCTACAATGGGTGTAACACCCGAGTCCCACTGTCTGTGATGTTTTCAGAGTTTTCAGAGTCCTATCTTCACTTTGTTTACATCGCCTGGACGGCCGGCTGACTCCTCCCCTCGTGTATAAAAGTTGTTTAATTGAGGGACTAGAGAAAAGAAGAATAACATACTGTACTCACTGCTTAACTGTGTTTCTAGATCACGCTCATTTCAGGTAAATTTACATGCAGTGTGAAGATACCAGCAGAATAAAGATCACTAGCATTAGCATGCTAACACAACAATGCAGCGCCAGTTGTTTTGGTTTCATGCTGGTGCTCAAGGGCGACATCTGCTGGATCAAAAAATCACATATAAAACCTTTAAGCTCCTTGTGGCCCAAAGAAGCAACTTCCGATGCTGAAGTGTAACATCCTGCAGTTCCTGGAGTGTCCACTAGAGGCTGGCTGCAGAAGCACAGGAAGTCACATACACACCCATTCTAAAAAGCCTGTTTTTACAGCAGAGATGAACATGTTTACAGCCTGGTTCAAAAACCAAATAGGTGTGATTAGCTCATGTCTGGATGGACACACACTGTACGGGGGGTGAATGTTTTGATGACTCATCAGTTTTGATTTGATGAAGGATAAGAGTTATTCACAATAAGGCGTGTAGCTGACCTGATTGACAGGTGGGCGCGGTGTAACGGTTTGTCAGGAGGTTTAAAACCCGCCTCAGCTCCAGCTCTCAGCCTGTCGTTAGGTTGACTGAAAGTTAGACTGAGACAGCATTTCCAGCATGGAGACCGCCATCGATGGGACTCCAGTGCACCATTGCTAAATTAATGCTAATTTAGCTTTATGAGTGTGTCTGTGTTCTGACTCTGTAAGTTCACCTGTTCAGCTAGCTAACCGTGTCACTGAGAGTACAGTTAGCTTAGCTCATTTAGCTTTAATTGACCATCATTTAGAAGGGCTAGAACAATGATATCAGTCACTGAGCAGGTTTGTCTTCAATATAGTAATGACACTGATTTTAGAGCATTTAACAAAGCTCTCCAAATGTACATGATGCCACTTTTTATATTAGAAATCATGTGTTAAATTCACAATAATGCTTCATAGTTTATCAGTGATTGTCCTCATGATGATATGATCTCATAGTTTGTTGTTGTTGAACTTAATATCTTTATTTTTTATATAGCACCTTACCCTAACCCTAACCCTTAAAAACAAATGTTTTCAAAGTGCTGTGACAGACAGCAAAAACACAACAGAACAGAGATCAACAGACATTGTAAAAATGCAAATAACAGGAATAATATGGAGTCAACAGGCAGGTGTGGAGAGGCAGTTCAGTACAGTGAAGGAAAATGAGTTTAAAATCAACCAGGAGAGAACAAACTTAAAATAGAGGGAGAGTGGGATGACATCACATCACAGGCTGTAAACACAGAATGAAGATACAAAGAAGAGATAAACAGGAGATCGGTTAAATGAATAAAGAAACAGAGAGCTGAAGAGTTAAAAGATAAGAGGAGGAGGAATTTAAAAAAGACTAAGAGCAGTAAAATGAATACAGGAAGGGATACATTTAAAGGCTAAAACACAAGAAGAGAAAGATAAAAAGGTTAAGCGCAATAAAATTAATAAAAGGAAGCAATAGATCTTTAAAGGAGAAATCACATAAAAGCAAGTTTATAAAAAGGAGTTTTAAGAAGTGATTTAAAAGATGAAAGATAAAACGTGTGTTTATTCTTTAATGAGTCACTTCAGGGACACCAACCTGGAGTAAATAAAACTTTATTTACGTAGTGAGGTTTATTCCTCTAGGTATTATTAAATGCATGCATGACGTCACTGCTGGGTCTGTCCAATCAGAGTCAGCGCTGACCTAAACGTCTCGAGCGCTTTCTCCGCCTCCTCCGCCAACCGCCGCCGGTAAGTTCACCGATTTCTGCCGTTAAACACGACCAGCGAGCGGCTACATCACTGGTAATGTAATGACGGACTTTGTGTCACCGGTTCCGTTACTTTGAACCGGTTAGAGTCCCGGTTTGATCTCTGTTTGCTTTAGTTTTGTCTCCTAACGGCTCCGTTCATCCTCCGCTAACGGCTAGCTGCTGCTAAAGCTAACCAGAGGCTCTTTAACGGTTTTAAAGTTTAACTGAAGAAAAAGAAGAATGATTTAATGATCATTAGTCCTTCATAAACCGGTACTGAATCAGAACCAGCTTCACTCCAACACTTTTATAAAGTGTACAGTCATTAAATAATGAAGTTCTGTCACACAGGTGGAGGTGTCCTGGATATCAGCTCTGCTGTGATTGGCTCTGAAGATAATCACAGCAGAGTGATATTACTTTAATACAACAGATTAACAAGCAGGAAATAGTGATAAAAATCAACTACAGATTATTTATTAACTCCAACAACTCAACTAGTTTGACAATTTAACTGAAACTAGACTGTTGCTAAGCAACTTAAACATCCTGTCGGTGTCCATGGTTACCATGGAGCAGCTCCTCTGTCGGTGTCCATGGTTACCATGGAGCGGCTCCTCTGTCGGTGTCCATGGTTACCACGGAACAGCTCCTCTGTCGGTGTCCATGGTTACCACGGAACGGCTCCTCTGTCGGTGTCCATGGTTACCACGGAGCGGCTCCTCTGTCGGTGTCCATGGTTACCACGGAGCGGCTCCTCTGTCGGTGTCCATGGTTACCACGGAACAGCTCCTCTGTCGGTGTCCATGGTTACCACGGAACAGCTCCTCTGTCGGTGTCCATGGTTACCACGGAGCAGCTCCTCTGTCGGTGTCCATGGTTACCACGGAGCAGCTCCTCTGTCGGTGTCCATGGTTACCACGGAGCGGCTCCTCTGTTGGTGTCCATGGTTACCACGGAGCAGCTCCTCTGTAGTATGAACCTTTACTTTAACAGAAATGAATGTGAACATGAAACCAGTGGCATTAGTGTGTGTCGTGTGTTTCTGATGTCTGAGATGATGAATGAGTGTCACTCAGTGGGTTTGTGTGAAAGACGACATTCTCTCATCACTCAAAAGACATTTTCTCTCTCATTTTATTTGATTTTACTTTGATTTGTAATCACAATACAGTTTCACTTAGTTATTGTTTTTTAGTAAAGCCTTGTTTGTAGAAAATGTCCTTTACATTTTAGTTTTGAATTTATCATTAACCATGATAACCTCCGAGCCTCTAACTAAACAAAACTGTTGAAGCTTACAGTTAAGGATCATGAGTGAAGCCCAACAGGAGTGTGTTGTCTTTCTGTCAGCAGCAGTTCAGTGTGTTGTCTTTCTGTCAGCAGCAGTTCAGTGTGTTGTCTTTCTGTCAGCAGCAGTTCAGTGTGTTGTCTTTCTGTCAGCAGCAGTTCAGTGTGTTGTCTTTCTGTCAGCAGCAGTTCAGTGTGTTGTCTTTCTGTCAGCAGCAGTTCAGTGTGTTGTCTTTCTGTCAGCAGCAGTTCAGTGTGTCAGTGTTCATACAAAGAGCTACGATGAGCAGCAGAAGCCGTAGATCCTGGTGAGACTTGTCATCCTTGTCACACACCTGTTACACACCTGATGCACACCAGATGCACACCTGTCTCACACCTGTCACACTCCTGTTACACACCTGTCTCACACCTGTATCACACCTGTCTCACACTTGTCACACTCCTGTTACACACCTGTCTCACACCTGTTACACACCTGATGAACACCTGTCACACTCCTGTTACACACCTGTCTCACACCTGTTACACACCTGATGAACACCTGTTACACACCTGATGAACACCTGTCACACTCCTGTTACACACCTGTCTCACACCTGTTACACACCTGATGAACACCTGTTACACACCTGATGAACACCTGTCACACTCCTGTTACACACTTGTCACACACCTGCTGCACATCTGTCAGA
>NC_089198.1:673928-676428 GCF_963930695.1 Labrus bergylta | reverse complement strand
TCAGTTTCTCTTCATTTTAAAGTGAGTGTCTTTGTTATTGTTATTGTTATTGTTTTGGGTTCGGTCCTTTCAGCTCGGCCTGACACTCACAACAGCTTGACATGTTGAAGCATGTCCATCATCTCTGTACATTTATGTAGCTGATGTGGTGTTATGTCTGATAACTCAGACTGCTATTTAAGGAGCAGGAGGAACATATGAGTCTCTCTAAGTGTTAGCTGAAGTCAAACCTTACTCCTGACTTTTGTTTGCCTTTTGGACTTTGAGGGGAACAAACAGACCTTTCATACTCTATCCATCAGTAGTACATCAGTGTTCCTATAAAAGGATGACGTACCCGGGCGATGGAGTTAGCTTTGGGGGGGATGTTACTAGAGGTGGGGAAAAAATGATTTATGTAAAAATCTAGATTCTTATCTTCTGAGATTTTAAATAGATTCATAACTCCCAAAAATCAATTCTTTTGGCTAACCAGTTACTCCCTGCAAAGTGCTCAGGCTAGCTCTTTAACTCAGCAAGAAATTCAGCCCGTCTCACAGATGACTGGACTACTCCAGAAGTATGTACTAATTTAAAAAAAAACACTTTGATTCATGAATCCAGAATCGTTTTGAATCGAAAATAGATTCTCAATCGAACCGTGAGCCTAAGAATCAAAATCGAATCATGAGACACCCAAAGATTCTCAGCCCTAGTCGTTACCTTTTTTTACGAGCTTAGGATATATTTTAATATATTCATTGATCTTGCTTTATTCTCACTTATTAAAGTGTGTGAACAAACAACTTAACCTGCTAATCTTACTTCTCTTCCATTCTCATCTCCACACACACACACACACACACACACACACACACACACACACACACACACACACACACACACCTCTCCTTTCTATCACACAGCAGCTTGTCCTGCCCCGCCTCTCTCCCCGAGGTTTGTTTATTGTTTGTTGTATGTTTTTGACAATATTCATCAGCAGTACGTTCGAGAGGCTCAGGAATCTACTCTCTTTTTTTAAATGTTTACTCGATATTCTCTTATCTTTTATTGATAATGTCAGTGTCGGTATGAATCTATTATCATCTGTGTGATTTCCTCATTCCACTGTTATTGAGACTGACTCACACTGTCAGAGGGGAGACAGAAGATTTATTACTCACACACACATACACACACACACACACACACACACACACACACTGTCTCACAACGTGTCCTCGCTGTATGTCAGGGTCAGAGGTCAGCTGTGGAGTGTCAGAGGAGGTGGCAGCAGATGAAGAACCCAGAGCTGGTCAAAGGTCCCTGGACTCAGGAGGAGGACGAGAGGGTGACACACCGCACACTCACAAACTCTACTGCTACAGTATACTACATTATACTGTACTGTCTGCTGCTCTTCATGAAGAACACCTGTGTTCCCTTCTACAACCAAAATAAATCAGAACTGTTTTTCCTCCATTAAATTAGCAAGAAATGAATCTAAGAGAAGTTAATAGTTAGCTTTAGCTACAGCTGACCGCTTCCAAATGGTGTGAGAGCATGAACAGTACAGCGTTTCCTAACAGCACGGGACATGAGTGAGCGTCAGCGACAAAATCAGCTTGATTCTACTGTTTCCTACGGTAGACGGCACTACGTCTCTGCTCCGTTTCATATACGCAGCGAGTCTATTTTTGCCGGAGTACGCTGCAGGCACGCGTCAAGCTGGACAGAATATGACAGCCCGGACAGGAAGTCAGACAAGGAAACGCACAGAGCATCCGGTCAATTTCAAAATAAAACACAATATACGGACTCGCGATCATATTTTTCATACTTTATCAACATGACGTCAAAACAGGAACCGAATGAACAACAATGCATCCTCAGAAAGACAAAGCAACATGTTGTTTGCGTGTTTTTGTCTTTATTCCCGCGGGATCTTGTAGTTCTCCTGTGATGTGTCATGGATGCGCTCCGCTGCGCTGACGTCCCCGAAACTGATCCAGTGTGAATGGGCGCGAGCCATCTGACGGAGCAAAACCACAGCGCTGACGGACCGCGGCGCTGACGGACCGCGGCGCTGACGGACCGCGGCGCTGACGGACCGCGGCGCTGACGGACCGCGGCGCTGACGGACCGCGGCGCACACAGAGTATTGGGGTGAGAGGATGAAACCCTCCCACTGTAAATGTTACAGACCTGATGGATGCTACTGTACTACACTACTACCACCTATAACAAGCTTATAAAGGTTACTTTCTAACACTTCTAAATGTGTCACTTTAGTATTTGAATGAGGACTCGTTGGTTGATCAAACAGAATAGTGTACTGATGGTGTCCTGTACAGACTTGTTATAACATTGTGATGTCACTTCCTGTGCAGCTCATTGATCTGGTGCAGAAGTACGGCATGAAGCGCTGGTCGCTGATCGCCAAACACCTGCACAGTCGGAACGGGAAGCAGTGCCGGGAGCGCTGGCACAACCACCTGAACCCGGTGGTGAAGAAGAGCAG
>NC_089198.1:641428-668928 GCF_963930695.1 Labrus bergylta | reverse complement strand
GTGTGTGTGTGTGTGTGTGTGTGTGTGTGTGTGTGTGTGTGTGTGTGTGTGTGTGTGTGTGTGTGTGTGTGTGTGTGTGTGTGTGTGTGCAGCTGAGTGGCGAGCTGCATGAGGTGATGTTTGGGAAAACAGACGATCAGAAGAGTCTGACAGAGCAGGCCCGACTCTACGCGGAGCCCTGATCTTCGTCCTCCACAGGTCAGTCTGGATCATGTGACAGATGTTTATGTTGACATCATGATTATGACGGAAGAGGAGGAGGACAGTTAGACTGGTCTGACAGGATGGACTGAAGGCCCGGAGGGCTGCAGCTAACGATTATTTTAATAACCGATTAATCGGTTGATTATTTTTTTGATTAATCAATTAATTGGATTAGAACAAAAAATACATTTTGAGTTTCCACATGTTCACATTGACAGTGCAAATAAAAGTGCCCTTGAGTAAGGCACAACCTCGCTGTGTACAGCCCCCCCACTCTGACATCCCTCCATCGGTGCATGTCCACAGCATCCTATCTGTGCGTGTGTAGCATGTTCAACAACAGTGTAACATTGAATTTCCCCTCACAGGATTAATAAAGTTTATTTTCTTCTTCTAAATTTATAATAACTCTGTTTTCTTGTTTTTCAGACTTGTCTGCTCTTTTATCATCTTCATCTGTCCTCGTGGTCAGCAGCAGGTCCGCCGTCCGCTCTTTTAATTTTTTAATCTGACGAACGCAGTGATTGTGAGGAAGCTTCAGAGTGCCGATTCGAGCTGCGAATCATGAGTCAGCATGTTGATTATTTCATCCTGAAATCATCTGAGTGTCGAGACGCTCGCTGCTCCGAGACTCCCTCAGTCTGTGATGTCAGCCGCTCTGACAGGTTTCGTTGATTTATTGAGCTGTTTTTATGTTTTTATGTCAAATTGATTTTATTTGACAGTAACCGTTTTAACAACAATACAAAGAGTTTGAACTTTTTAAACTTTTTAATGAACTATTTCTTGCGTTGTCAGGTATTTGATAGATTTTTAAATGATCTTTATCTCTTCAGACATCGTGTCTTCAGACTCTCTGCTAAATGTAATTATTCATATTTATTTCTTGAATTCCGGCAGCTTTGTAGTTTCATATTCTGTCAACATCCTTTCAATCCTTGACACAGAGACACTTTATATTTAAAACTTACTTTTGCACTTTGGAATGAATCTTTCTTGACCTCAACAATTCCTTCTGTGGAACGTAAAGTGAATATAGCTGTATTAGTATATTTCAATGCAACTTGATTTATTTATTATTTTTTATTGAAATAGTTTTGGACATAAAAACGTGGAATGATTTATTTTCAGTTGAACGACTGACTCGTCTGAGGAGATTTTTAAGATGTGCAATAAACAGAAAACCAACATGGCCGTGTTTTTATTTTGATGTTTTATTGAAGACAAATTTTCACATCAGCAACTATCTGTCTTTACGAGACCTTCAGGTACAATCCGAGACTTTAGTGTCTATCCTTCTCTGAGTCCAGATGAAAACAAGTTCCACCATCTTTGGTCGGGTTCTGATCTGAAGACAGTTCAGTTCAAAATCAGAAACTTCTGACTCGTCCTCCTCAATTCAACCTGCTGCCTCATGGACTTTACATAAATGACTTGAAAGTAATCTCTGCAAGCACTGGAGTTCCTCTTTGACCTCAGGGACTAGGACCTGACCTCAAGGACTTTGACATGATCTCAGGGACTTGGACCTGACCTCAGAGACTTTGAAATGACCTCAGGGACTTGGACATGATCTCAGGGACTAGGACCTGACCCCAGGGACTTTAAAATGAGCTCAGGGACTTTGACATGATCTCAGGGACTTGGACCTGACCTCAGAGACTTTGAAATGACCCCAGGGACTTGGACATGATCTCAGGGACTAGGACCTGACCTCAGGGACTTTGAAATGACCTCAGGGACTTGGACATGATCTCAGGGACTAGGACCTGACCTCAAGGACTTTGAAATGACCTCAGGGACTTGGACATGATCTCAGGGACTAGGACCTGACCTCAGGGACTTTGAAATGACCTCAGGGACTTGGACATGATCTCAGGGACTAGGACCTGACCTCAGAGACTTTGAAATGACCTCAGGGACTTGGACATGATCTCAGGGACTTGAACCTGACCACAAGGACTTGGACATGATCTCAGGGACTAGGACCTGACCTCAAGGACTTTGACATGATCTCAGGGACTTGGACCTGACCTCAGAGACTTTGAAATGACCCCAGGGACTTGGACATGATCTCAGGGACTAGGACCTGACCCCAGGGACTTTGAAATGACCTCAGGGACTTGGACATGATCTCAGGGACTAGGACATGATCTCAGGGACTAGGACCTGACCCCAGGGACTTTGAAATGACCTCAGGGACTTGGACATGATCTCAGGGACTAGGACCTGACCTCAAGGACTTTGACATGATCTCAGGGACTTGGACCTGACCTCAGAGACTTTGAAATGACCCCAGGGACTTGGACATGATCTCAGGGACTAGGACCTGACCTCAGGGACTTTGAAATGACCTCAGGGACTTGGACATGATCTCAGGGACTTGGACCTGACCTCAAGGACTTTGAAATGACCTCAGGGACTTGGACATGATCTCAGGGACTAGGACCTGACCTCAGGGACTTTGAAATGACCTCAGGGACTTGGACATGATCTCAGGGACTAGGACCTGACCTCAGAGACTTTGAAATGACCTCAGGGACTTGGACATGATCTCAGGGACTTGGACCTGACCACAAGGACTTGGACATGATCTCAGGGACTAGGACCTGACCTCAAGGACTTTGACATGATCTCAGGGACTTGGACCTGACCTCAGAGACTTTGAAATGACCCCAGGGACTTGGACATGATCTCAGGGACTAGGACCTGACCCCAGGGACTTTGAAATGACCTCAGGGACTTGGACATGATCTCAGGGACTAGGACCTGACCCCAGGGACTTTGAAATGACCTCAGGGACTTGGACATGATTCCAGGGACTAGACCCTGACCTCAGAGACTTTAAAATGAGCTCAGGGACTTTGAAATGACCTCAGGGACTTGGACATGATCTCAGGGACTAGGACCTGACCTCAAGGACTTTGACATGATCTCAGGGACTAGGACCTGACCTCAAGGACTTTGACATGATCTCAGGGACTTGGACCTGACCTCACAGACTTTGAAATGACCCCAGGGACTTGGACATGATCTCAGGGACTAGGACCTGACCGCAGGGACTTTGAAATGATCTCAGGGACTTGGACATGATCTCAGGGACTAGGACCTGACCTCAGGGACTTTGAAATGACCTCAGGGACTTGGACATGATCTCAGGGACTAGGACCTGACCTCAGGGACTTTGAAATGACCTCAGGGACTTGGACATGATCTCAGGGACTTTGACCTGACCTCAGAGACTTTGAAATGACCCCAGGGACTTGGACATGACCTCAGGGACTAGAACCTGAACCCAGGGACTTGGACATGACCTCAGGGACTAGAACCTGACCCCAGGGACTTTGACATGATTCCAGGGACTTTGACATGATCTCAGGGACTAGGACCTGACCTCAGGGACTAGGACCTGACCTCAAAGACTTGGACATGATTCCAGGGACTTGGACATGATCTCAGGGACTAGGACCTGACCTCAGAGACTTTGAAATGACCTCAGGGACTTTGAAATGATCTCAGGGACTTTGAAATGATCTCAGGGACTTAGACATGACCTCAGGGACTAGAACCTGACCCCAGGGACTTTGACATGATCTCAGGGACTAGGACCTGACCTCAGGGACTAGGACATGACCTCAAGGACTTGGACATGATTCCAGGGACTAGACCCTGACCTCAGAGACTTTAAAATGAGCTCAGGGACTTTGAAATGACCTCAGGGACTTGGACATGATCTCAGGGACTAGGACCTGACCTCAGGGACTTGGACATGATCTCAGGGACTAGGACCTGACCTCAGGGACTTTGAAATGACCTCAGGGACTTGGACATGATCTCAGGGACTAGGACCTGACCTCAGGGACTAGGACCTGACCTCAAGGACTTGGACATGATTCCAGGGACTTTGACATGACCTCAGAGACTTTTAAATGAACCCAGGAACTTGGACATGACCTCAGGGACTAGGACCTGACCCCAGGGACTTTGAAATGACCTCAGGGACTTGGACATGATCTCAGGGACTAGGACCTGACCTCAGAGACTTTGAAATGACCTCAAGGACTTGGACGTGAGCTCAGGGACTAGGACCTGATCTCAAGGACTTGGACATGATTCCAGGGACTAGACCCTGACCTCAGAGACTTTAAATTGACCTCAGGGACTTTAAAATGACCTCAGGGACTTTGAAATGACCTCAGGGACTTGGACATGATCTCAGGGACTAGGACCTGACCCCAGGGACTTTGAAATGACCTCAGGGACTTGGACGTGATCTCAGGGACTAGGACCTCACCTCAGGGACTTGGACATGATCTCAAGGACTTAGACATGATCTTGCGACTATGACTTTATGTCAGATACTAGGAAGGACTATGACTTGATCCTAGTGACTTGGACATGACCTTACTGGCTAAAGCAGTGACTTGAGTAGGCTTGAGCAACTAGGACGCCAAAGGCCATGACTGGAACTTCAAGCAAGTATATGAGACTTCACTCTGACGGGGGACTTGTATGACATGATCTGTGTGACTTGTCTCAGGTTACTGTGGTATATATATGATTAGTAAGGACTCAAGACTTAGATGAAAACATCAGAGACTTGGAGGTCACCAGAAACTCGATCTTGATAACTTAGTTTGGACCTCATGACTCAAACAAGACCTCTGTGACCTGAACATGACCTGTTGGATTTGACTCGACCTGGGAGACTCAGACATGACCTGAACAATCGGGTATGTCTGAGCACGAGCTCCCCCTGGGATGTGACCACAGGGACTGGAACGTCTCCTCAGACTGGAAGGTCAAACCCGAGGTTTAATATTTGATTAAAAAGAATTTGAGCCAATAAAAAACTAGAGGACTCGATGATTCTGAGGGCGGGACTCGTAAAGGTCGGTCTAATCCGGCTGGAATGCAGTGTTGATGGACCCCATGTTTGGATGGGGTTGAGAAAGGTGGGGGCAGCTCTTCCTCCTGGACTTGGCGAGGACTCGGTGGAGGAGACTCGGGGAACTGCGAGACGGAGCCGCAGACCCCCCGGTGGACCCGTCGAGTCCCAGCGGATACCGGATGCTGTTTTTCCTGAGCAGCTTTGGAGTCCTGTGACCACTGAGGGGACAAAACGTCAGTTTGATATTTGTTTCAAAGTCGATCCAATAGCACAATAACCTCCAACAGGGAGAATGGCGTCTCTCTCATGGCGTCCACTGAACGGCCCGGTCACCTATTTTCAGGACTATGTAACTATGGCACTAGTTCACTCAGCAGCCTTCAGTTACAAAGCAGCCAGTTAGCCCGTCTACTTTCCTGGTTGTCATGGCAACATTTATGTGCAGTGTTGTTTAAGTGTGAAAGACGTCAGTGTGAAGGAGAGCGAGCGTTTACACAAACGTTTAATAAAGTTTAATTAGTCCACAAGTAGGCGGGGTTTATTTTAAATAGAGGTTTTCTTGATGATCCCGTCCACACACACCCGACTCTCTTAAACATCTTCGTCCACATGGAAACGCAAAACGCACTGTTGCGGCTGTCATGAGCTCGCCAGGTCAACAAAGACGTCCTTGACATGCTAAAATGTTCTCGCCATTCCTCTGCAGTGACCATTTCATTTTACAAAGTCAGACGGACCGTATTGTCCCTTAACCACCGCCCGACGCCAAGCCTCCACCATCGGACCGTATCGCCCCTCATCGTCCAGTCAGGCGTCTCTGCTCGTCAGCATAGTGGCAGAGTAACGGTGTGTGAGAGCGTGTAAAAAGTCCAGTTAGCATCGTTAGCACCAGCGCTAGTTTGGTTACGTCTGCCATCGCACTAATCTCACGTAAACTGCATCGCGAACCTTGAACTGAGTTTCTGAACATCGTCACCCTGGAAGGAGTTTTACAAAAGGGGTGTTTTCAGTGACCTAAAACGGCGTTTGTGAACAAAAGGTCAAAACAGACAGAAAAGCTTTGTGTTCCTGAGAGACACACCAAAGAGTCAGAAATGAGAGAGAGAGAGAGAGAGAATGACGTACGGGAAAGGAGCCAGAGGTCGGATTCAAACCTGGGCCGCCCGCCTTTATGACTACAGCCTCCGTCCATTAAGCGTGCACATCAGTTTTTATTTTTAAGAGCTTTGAGTTTAAATATTTATATATTTTTTAATCTGTCTCTGCTTGGTTTTTAAATAAAGTTTTGCCACTGTATATAAAATAAAACATGCTCAGAGTGACCCCTACTGGCCACATTGTATAGGTGCAGTTACCTCGTACAGCCACAGGGGGCGACTGTTGTCGGTACCGACCCTCTCCTCAGGAATGTGGGCGTGGCTCCGGATGAAGCTCTGCCCTGCTGCGTATAGATCAAGATACATCACAGCCAATCAGCTGCTACGCTACACATTAGCATGTTAGCACAAAGCTAAGACAAAAACACTGATCGCAGGGATCCGACCTTTCCCCCTCCGTGCTCTGTAGCGCCGCCCAGAGGGCAGATGAGTGCATTATAAATATAGTGTGTGTGTGTGTACGAGATTATAAAACTCGGAGATTGCCAGTTTTATATTGTCATGATGTTCCAGTGGAAGTTAACGTCTCCTCCTCCGTCCTCAGAGCGGCTCTCTGTTGTTATTAGGATCGTTCTTACCTGCAGCGGCTCCACGCACTCTGCAGGAAAATATCCCTCCTGTCCGACTGTGAGCCGTCCGAACCACCAGGTGGCGTCCTCCTTGTAGAGGACCTGGATCAGGTCTCCCTGGTTCAGGTCCAGCTCCTTCGGCCAGCGGGAACGATACTGCTGCACGGCGACCACCACCTGCCAATCACAGCCCACACCTCATCGTCTCTATCGCTTTATTAACAGCAGCTAGTTCTGACCGAGTGTTCTGATTGGACGAGAGGCTGTGTGTGTGTGTGGGTGTGTCTGTGTGCGCGTGCGTGCGTGCGTGTGTGTGTGAATCATACATCAGTGTGCCAGCTTTAATCTGCTTTAAATAGCAGCTGCTTAGCAGGCTGAAAATACTCAGGTCACACTGATGTAACAAGCATTAACACACACGCACACAGAGAGACACACACACACACAAACACACACACACACACACACACACACACACACACACAGAGACACACACACACACACACACACACAGACACACACACACACACACACACACACACACACACAGAGAAACACATACACACAGAGACACACACACACACACACACACACACACACACACAGAGACACACACACACACACACACAGAGACACACACACACAAACAGAGAGACACACACACACACAGAGACACACACACACACACACACACACAGAGACACACACACACAGAGACACACACACAGAGACACACACACACACACACACACACACACACACACACACACACAGAGACACAAACATATCTGTCTGTATATCTATCTATCTGTACATATCTCTCTGTCTGTATATCTGTCTGTCTGTATATCTATCTGTATATCTATCTGTATATCTGTCTGTATATCTATCTGTCTGTATATCTATCTGTATATCTATCTGTATATCTGTCTGTCTGTATATCTATCTATCTGTATATCTCTCTGTCTGTATATCTGTCTGTCTGTATATCTGTCTGTATATCTATCTGTACATATCTCTCTGTCTGTATATCTGTCTGTCTGTATATCTATCTGTCTGTATATCTATCTGTCTTTATATCTATCTGTCTGTATATCTGTCTGTATATCTATCTATCTGTATATCTATCTGTATATCTATCTGTCTGTATATCTATCTGTCTTTATATCTATCTGTCTGTATATCTATCTGTATATCTGTCTGTATATCTATCTGTCTTTATATCTATCTGTATATCTATCTGTCTGTATATCTATCTGTATATCTATCTGTCTGTATATCTATCTGTACATATCTCTCTGTCTGTATATCTCTCTGTCTGTATATCTGTCTGTCTGTATATCTATCTGTCTGTATATCTATCTGTATATCTATCTGTCTGTATATCTATCTGTCTTTATATCTATCTGTATATCTATCTGTCTGTATATCTATCTGTCTGTATATCTATCTGTATATCTATCTGTCTGTAAATCTATCTGTCTTTATATCTGTCTGTATATCTGTCTGTATATCTATCTGTCTGTATATCTATCTGTCTGTATATCTGTCTGTATATCTGTCTGTCTGTATATCTGTCTGTCTGTATATCTATCTGTCTTTATATCTGTCTGTATATCTATCTGTATATCTATCTGTCTGTATATCTATCTGTATATCTATCTATATATCTATCTGTCTGTCTGTATATCTATCTGTATATCTATCTGTCTGTATATCTATCTGTATATCTATCTATATATCTATCTGTCTGTATATCTGTCTGTATATCTGTCTGTCTGTATATCTATCTGTATATCTATCTGTCTGTATATCTATCTGTCTGTATATCTGTCTGTATATCTGTCTGTCTGTATATCTATCTGTATATCTGTCTGTCTGTATATCTCTCTGTCTGTATATTTATCTGTATATCTCTCTGTCTGTATATCTCTCTGTCTGTATATCTGTCTGTATATCTATCTGTCTGTATATCTATCTGTCTGTATATCTATCTGTCTGTATATCTATCTGTCTGTATATCTGTCTGTATATCTGTCTGTATATCTATCTGTCTGTATATCTATCTGTCTGTATATCTATCTGTCTTTATATCTATCTGTATATCTATCTGTCTGTATATCTATCTGTCTGTATATCTATCTGTATATCTATCTATCTGTCTGTATATCTATCTGTATATCTATGTCTGTATATCTATCTGTATATCTATCTGTATATCTATCTATCTGTATATCTCTCTGTCTGTATATCTGTCTGTATATCTATCTGTCTGTATATCTATCTGTATATCTATCTGTCTGTATATCTATCTATCTGTATATCTATCTATCTGTATATCTATCTGTATATCTATCTATCTGTATATCTATCTGTACATATCTCTCTGTCTGTATATCTGTCTGTCTGTATATCTATCTGTCTGTATATCTATCTGTATATCTATCTGTCTGTATATCTATCTGTCTTTATATCTATCTGTCTGTATATCTGTCTGTATATCTATCTGTATATCTATCTGTCTGTATATCTATCTGTCTTTATATCTATCTGTCTGTATATCTGTCTGTATATCTGTCTGTATATCTATCTGTATATCTATCTATCTGTATATCTATCTGTATATCTATCTGTCTGTATATCTATCTGTCTTTATATCTATCTGTCTGTATATCTATCTGTATATCTGTCTGTCTGTATATCTATCTGTCTGTATATCTATCTGTATATCTATCTGTCTGTATATCTATCTGTACATATCTGTCTGTATATCTATCTGTATATCTATCTGTATATCTATCTGTATATCTATCTGTCTGTATATCTATCTGTACATATCTGTCTGTATATCTATCTGTATATCTATCTGTATATCTATCTGTCTGTATATCTATCTGTATATCTATCTGTCTGTATATCTATCTGTATATCTGTCTGTCTGTATATCTATCTGTCTGTATATCTATCTGTCTATATATCTGTCTGTATATCTATCTGTCTGTATATCTATCTGTCTGTATATCTATCTGTATATCTATCTGTCTGTATATCTATCTGTCTGTATATCTATCTGTATATCTATCTGTCTGTATATCTATCTGTACATATCTGTCTGTCTGTATATCTCTCTGTCTGTATATCTGTCTGTCTGTATATCTATCTGTCTGTATATCTATCTGTATATCTATCTGTCTGTATATCTATCTGTCTTTATATCTATCTGTATATCTATCTGTCTGTATATCTATCTGTATATCTATCTGTCTGTAAATCTATCTGTCTTTATATCTGTCTGTATATCTGTCTGTATATCTATCTGTCTGTATATCTATCTGTCTGTATATCTATCTGTCTGTATATCTGTCTGTATATCTGTCTGTCTGTATATCTGTCTGTCTGTATATCTATCTGTCTTTATATCTGTCTGTATATCTATCTGTATATCTATCTGTCTGTATATCTATCTGTATATCTATCTATATATCTATCTGTCTGTATATCTGTCTGTATATCTGTCTGTCTGTATATCTATCTATATATCTATCTGTCTGTCTGTATATCTATCTGTATATCTATCTGTCTGTATATCTATCTGTATATCTATCTATATATCTATCTGTCTGTATATCTGTCTGTATATCTGTCTGTCTGTATATCTATCTATATATCTATCTGTCTGTCTGTATATCTATCTGTCTTTATATCTGTCTGTATATCTATCTGTATATCTATCTGTCTGTATATCTATCTGTATATCTATCTGTCTGTATATCTGTCTGTATATCTGTCTGTCTGTATATCTATCTATATATCTATCTGTCTGTCTGTATATCTATCTGTATATCTATCTGTCTGTATATCTGTCTGTATATCTGTCTGTCTGTATATCTATCTGTATATCTATCTGTCTGTATATCTATCTGTCTGTATATCTGTCTGTATATCTGTCTGTCTGTATATCTATCTGTATATCTGTCTGTCTGTATATCTCTCTGTCTGTATATTTATCTGTATATCTCTCTGTCTGTATATCTCTCTGTCTGTATATCTGTCTGTATATCTATCTGTCTGTATATCTGTCTGTATATCTATCTGTCTGTATATCTATCTGTCTGTATATCTATCTGTCTGTATATCTGTCTGTATATCTGTCTGTATATCTATCTGTCTGTATATCTATCTGTCTGTATATCTATCTGTCTTTATATCTATCTGTATATCTATCTGTCTGTATATCTATGTCTGTATATCTATCTGTATATCTATCTATCTGTCTGTATATCTATCTGTATATCTATGTCTGTATATCTATCTGTATATCTATCTGTATATCTATCTGTCTGTATATCTATCTGTATATCTATGTCTGTATATCTATGTCTGTATATCTGTCTGTATATCTATCTGTATATCTATCTGTATATCTATCTGTCTGTATATCTATCTGTATATCTATCTATCTGTCTGTATATCTATCTGTATATCTATGTCTGTAAATCTATCTGTATATCTATCTGTATATCTATCTGTCTGTATATCTATCTGTATATCTATGTCTGTATATCTATGTCTGTATATCTATCTGTATATCTATCTGTATATCTATCTGTATATCTATCTGTCTGTATATCTATCTGTATATCTATGTCTGTATATCTATGTCTGTATATCTATCTGTATATCTATCTGTATATCTGTCTGTATATCTATCTGTATATCTGTCTGTATATCTGTCTGTATATCTATCTGTATATCTGTCTGTATATCTATCTGTCTGTATATCTATCTGTATATCTATCTGTATATCTATCTGTCTGTATATCTATCTGTATATCTATCTGTCTGTAAATCTATCTGTCTTTATATCTGTCTGTATATCTGTCTGTATATCTATCTGTCTGTATATCTGTCTGTATATCTGTCTGTCTGTATATCTATCTGTCTTTATATCTGTCTGTATATCTATCTGTATATCTATCTGTCTGTATATCTATCTGTATATCTATCTATATATCTATCTGTCTGTCTGTATATCTATCTGTATATCTATCTGTATATCTATCTGTATATCTGTCTGTCTGTATATCTATCTGTATATCTATCTATATATCTATCTGTCTGTATATCTGTCTGTATATCTGTCTGTCTGTATATCTATCTGTATATCTATCTGTCTGTATATCTATCTGTCTGTATATCTGTCTGTATATCTGTCTGTCTGTATATCTATCTGTATATCTGTCTGTCTGTATATCTCTCTGTCTGTATATCTATCTGTCTGTATATCTATCTGTCTGTATATTTATCTGTCTGTATATCTATCTGTCTGTATATCTGTCTGTATATCTATCTGTCTGTATATCTATCTGTCTTTATATCTATCTGTATATCTATCTGTCTGTATATCTATCTGTCTGTATATCTATCTGTATATCTATCTATCTGTCTGTATATCTATCTGTATATCTATGTCTGTATATCTATCTGTATATCTATCTGTCTGTATATCTATCTGTATATCTATGTCTGTATATCTATGTCTGTATATCTGTCTGTATATCTATCTGTATATCTATGTCTGTAGATCTATGTCTGTATATCTGTCTGTATATCTATGTCTGTATATCTATCTGTCTGTATATCTATCTGTCTGTATATCTGTCTGTATATCTATCTGTCTGTATATCTATCTGTCTTTATATCTATCTGTCTGTATATCTATCTGTCTGTATATCTATCTGTATATCTATCTGTCTGTATATCTATCTGTATATCTATCTGTATATCTGTCTGTATATCTATCTGTCTGTATATCTATCTGTATATCTGTCTGTATATCTATCTGTCTTTATATCTATCTGTATATTTATCTGTCTGTATATCTATCTGTCTGTATATCTATCTGTATATCTATCTGTCTGTATATCTATCTGTATATCTATGTCTGTATATCTGTCTGTATATCTATCTGTATATCTATCTGTCTGTATATCTATGTCTGTATATCTATGTCTGTATATCTGTCTGTATATCTGTCTGTATATCTATGTCTGTATATCTGTCTGTATATCTATGTCTGTATATCTGTCTGTATATCTATGTCTGTATATCTATGTCTGTATATCTGTCTGTATATCTATGTCTGTATATCTATGTCTGTATATCTGTCTGTATATCTATCTGTATATCTATGTCTGTATATCTATGTCTGTATATCTGTCTGTATATCTATGTCTGTATATCTATGTCTGTATATCTGTCTGTATATCTATGTCTGTATATCTATGTCTGTATATCTCTCTGTATATCTATCTGTATATCTATGTCTCTATATCTATGTCTGTATATCTGTCTGTATATCTATGTCTGTAGATCTATGTCTGTATATCTGTCTGTATATCTATGTCTGTATATCTATCTGTCTGTATATCTATCTGTCTGTATATCTGTCTGTATATCTATCTGTCTGTATATCTATCTGTCTTTATATCTATCTGTATATCTATCTGTCTGTATATCTATCTGTCTGTATATCTATCTGTATATCTATCTGTCTGTATATCTATCTGTATATCCATGTCTGTACATCTATCTGTATATCTATCTGTATATCTGTCTGTATATCTATCTGTCTGTATATCTATCTGTATATCTGTCTGTATATCTATCTGTCTTTATATCTATCTGTATATCTATCTGTCTGTATATCTATCTGTCTGTATATCTATCTGTATATCTATGTCTGTATATCTGTCTGTATATCTATCTGTCTGTATATCTATCTGTATATCTATGTCTGTATATCTGTCTGTATATCTATGTCTGTATATCTGTCTGTATATCTGTCTGTATATCTATCTGTATATCTATGTCTGTATATCTGTCTGTATATCTGTCTGTATATCTATCTGTCTGTATATCTATGTCTGTATATCTATGTCTGTATATCTGTCTGTATATCTATGTCTGTATATCTATGTCTGTATATCTATCTGTATATCTATGTCTGTATATCTGTCTGTATATCTATCTGTATATCTATGTCTGTATATCTATCTGTATATCTATCTGTCTGTATATCTATGTCTGTATATCTATGTCTGTATATCTATGTCTGTATATCTATCTGTATATCTATCTGTCTGTATATCTATCTGTATATCTATGTCTGTATATCTATGTCTGTATATCTGTCTGTATATCTATGTCTGTATATCTATGTCTGTATATCTATGTCTGTATATCTGTCTGTATATCTATCTGTATATCTATGTCTGTATATCTGTCTGTATATCTATCTGTATAGCTATGTCTGTATATCTATGTCTGTATATCTATGTGTTGCTCTGCTCATATATATAAAGTCTATAAATAGAAAAGTTTGATTTTCAGCTGGATGGTGTGAGGTCTACATCCAGATCTTTTCATTTCAGTTCTACATTCAGAGAACAAACAGGAAGTGATATTTAAGAGAAGTCATGATTATAAAAACCCCAACCGTCCGTCACATGGTGTTGTTAAGGGATTTCAAGGTTTTTAAGGTTTTTAAGGTTTTTAAGGGATTTAAGGTTTTCAAGGTTTTTAAGGTTTTTAAGGGATTTAAGGGATTTCAAGGTTTTTAAGGGATTTAAGGGATATCAAGGTTTTTAAGGGATTTAAGGGATTTCAAGGTTTTTAAGGTTTTTAAGGGATTTAAGGTTTTCAAGGTTTTTAAGGTTTTTAAGGGATTTCAAGGTTTTTAAGGTTAAGGGATTTAAGGTTTTCAAGGTTTTTAAGGTTTTTAAGGGATTTCAAGGTTTTTAAGGTTTTTAAGGGATTTAAGGTTTTCAAGGTTTTTAAGGTTTTTAAGGGATTTAAGGTTTTCAAGGTTTTTAAGGGATTTCAAGGTTTTTAAGGTTTTCAAGGGATTTAAGGTTTTCAAGGTTTTCAAGGTTTTTAAGGTTTTTAAGGGATTTAAGGTTTTCAAGGTTTTTAAGGTTTTTAAGGGATTTCAAGGTTTTTAAGGTTTTTAAGGGATTTAAGGTTTTCAAGGTTTTCAAGGTTTTTAAGGGATTTAAGGGATTTCAAGGTTTTTAAGGGTTTTTAAGGGATTTTAAGGTTTTTAAGGGATTTTAGGGGATTTTAAGGTTTTTAAGGGATTTTAAGGGATTTCAAGGTTTTTAAGGGATTTAAGGTTTTCAAGGTTTTTAAGGTTTTCAAGGTTTTTAAGGGATTTCAAGGTTTTTAAGGGATTTAAGGGATTTAAGGTTTTTAAGGGATTTAAGGGATTTAAGGTTTTTAAGGGATTTAAGGGATTTAAGGTTTTTAAGGGATTTAAGGGATTTAAGGTTTTTAAGGGATTTCAAGGTTTTTAAGGGATTTCAAGGTTTTTAAGGTTTTTAAGGGATTTAAGGGATTTCAAGGTTTTTAAGGGATTTAAGGTTTTTAAGGGATTTAAGGTTTTTAAGGGATTTAAGGTTTTTAAGGGATTTCAAGGTTTTTAAGGGATTTAAGGGATTTAAGGTTTTTAAGGGTTTTAAGGGATTTAAGGGATTTCAAGGTTTTTAAGGGATTTCAAGGTTTTTAAGGGATTTCAAGGTTTTTAAGGTTTTTAAGGGATTTAAGGGATTTCAAGGTTTTTAAGGGATTTTAAGTTCTTTAAGGTTTTGTTAAGGTTTTTTTTAAGGTTTTTTTAAGGTTCTTGTTTCTTTCTAAAATTGTAGCGTGAAGTTGAATTTTGTTTTTTCTACCTTTTCTGCGTCCACTTGTGTCGTCCTCGTCCTGGACCTGCACACTGACACACACACAGACACACACACACACACACACACACACACACACACACACACACACACACACACACACAGAGACACACACACACACACACGTCACTCAGGAGGCTGCGTGCTGAGCTGCAGCTCTGACAGGTTATCGATCAGCTGGTACCGACCTTGAGGTGAGAAGACGGTGGTGTAAACCTCGAACTGCTCGTCGCTCTGTCTGTAGATCTGCTGCATGCTGCTCGCTCTCTCTCACACACTGACACAGGCTGACACACGCTGACACACGCTGACACACGCTGACACAGGCTGACACAGGCTGACACACGCTGACACAGGCTGACACACGCTGACACACGCTGACACACGCTGACACAGGCTGACACACGCTGACACAGGCTGACACAGGCTGACACAGGCTGACACAGGCTGACACAGGCTGACACACGCTGACACACGCTGACACAGGCTGACACAGGCTGACACAGGCTGACACAGGCTGACACACGCTGACACACGCTGACACAGGCTGACACACGCTGACACACGCTGACACAGGCTGACACACGCTGACACACGCTGACACAGGCTGACACACGCTGACACAGGCTGACACACGCTGACACACGCTGACACACGCTGACACAGGCTGACACACGCTGACACAGGCTGACACACGCTGACACAGGCTGACACAGGCTGACACACGCTGACACACGCTGACACAGGCTGACACAGGCTGACACAGGCTGACACAGGCTGACACACGCTGACACACGCTGACACAGGCTGACACACGCTGACACACGCTGACACACGCTGACACAGGCTGACACACGCTGACACACGCTGACACAGGCTGACACAGGCTGACACACACTGACACACACTGAGCTTAAATACGCTCAGTCACTAATCCAGCACACACACTCACAGAGGGGTGTGTCCAGGCAGGTGTTCATGGCCTCCTATTGGCTGACAGCTCGCAGTGAATCTCTGAGAAATGGGCTGATTACAGTGCAGTACTCATTTTAACCACTAGGTGTCAGAGTTACATACTGCTCCTTTAAGTGAAGGCTGTCAGACGGGAAAGAGAGATATGTGGTCATCGTTCGTTTCATCATGGAGGGGTGGTCATAGTAACAGTGCCGGGTCGATTTGGGCCATGTGGGTTCCAATGCGAGTTCAACAGCAGGAAGTCCAAGCATGGCGAGATAAAGCTCGGTGTCGTCAGCGTAACAGTGAAACCAGATTTAAGATTCTGAAGTTTTCCCAAAAGAAAGATGGAAAAACATGAGACAGAGCCTCCTCTGATCCGTCACTCAGGTGAGCTCTGTGTGTGTGTCTCTGTGTGTGTGTGTGTGTGTGTGTGTGTGTGTGTGTGTGTGTGTGTGTGTGTGTGTCATGTGAATGGGCTCCGTGGTGCGTTCAGGGTCACGCTGTTCTTAGCTCGCTGGCTGATCTCAGGGTTAAACCAGTTAAACACGGTCAGATCAGGTTTATATAACAACTGATCCAGGATCAGATTAAACTGGATTTAAAGAGGAGAACTTCTGAGAAACACACACACACATACTTGTTTAAGCTACCTCATGGGGACTCCTGCTAGGAGGTGAAAGGTGGGGACAAAATTTTCTGAATGTTATCATGACTTTGTTTTAACTCCAAAAAATCTAAAAGGGCTCTGGTATCCCAAAAATGTATTCAAGTATCAATATTTCACAAATTTAAAAATCTTAATTTTTTTCTGGTTTTTCTATTCCGGTGAGGACAGACCCATTGTGTTTTACTTCAAACCACCACCAGAAGTCACCGTTTCACATTTGTCAAAAGAACAAAAATTTAAATACATTTACAGGCTTGTTTAAGCAAGGAAATACAAGGAAAGTTTAGAGTCAATCAATTATTAGCTTTAAAAAAATGTCTGTATTTCATGGATTAGTCTGCAGTTTTTATTTTGCTTTCTTGTTAAACATTTACTGCACTGTAAATACAAAACTGAAGAGCTGTATTCCAAAGTCACTGTACTTAAAAATGACAGTATCTTCTGTGTTGCTCTTAACATGAATAACAATGCTGCCTTTAAGTATTTTATAACTGCATTGTATTATAAAACAAATATACATGTATATTACACTTTCAAGTGTTATGGTTTCAAATTAAAGAAATGTACAAAAACCGTACACTAAGTGTGGTAAGTTCACAAACCTGCAAGCTGCAAAAACATTAGTTCCAAAGATCAACACAAAAAACAAGCCATGGAACACATACATGGCTAATGAGGTTTCACAACAGCCAACGAGAGAGAGAGAGAGTTAAAGAGCGAGCAAGCAAGCGAGAGAGACAAAGCTAGAGAGTGAGCGAACGAGAGAGAGAGGTAGAGAGAGAGAGATAGAGGGGGAGAGAGAAAGAGGGAGAGAGAGAGAGTGAGAGAGAGATTGAGTGAGAGAGCGTCAGATTTAACCTGCAGAAAACAAAGGCTGAGTCTCTCCAAAGGAACAAACTGTTTACAAACTCAGTCAAAAATAACCGCAGCTTGACTTCAGATTCTCTTGGCAGATATTAGAAAATATATTTCACAATTTTTAGAGGCCGGCCAACACAGAGACAGACAGACAGACAGACAGACAGACACAGTCTGTATAGTATAAAAGTATAAAATACTTTTTGTTGGGAGATATATCCAAATACAGTATTTACATTTGTTTCAAATGTATAACGGTTCACAAGCTTTATAGCTCTCCATACCATAATTTCAATAGTACAAAATTCTTAAGATGGGTGAACTGTATATAAAATTATATAGTTAACTTCAAGCCAAAAAAAACTCAAACACTTGCTTTGCACAGCTTATAAAAATGAACTGTAAGTTTAGGAATTCTAGCTAGACAAAATAGGCTGTTGAAAACACCCATTTGGGCTCTGGGAAATAATTCCCCATCAATTTGGCATGTAACAACTGTAAATATCAACTGATTACAGTTTATGATCAGTAAATCTGTTGATCATTTTTTATAATCTATAAACTACAGTGGCCCGTAGGGGTCAAACGCTCAGCAACTGATGAAACGATATAGATATAGAAAAATGTGCAGCATATTTAGAAATGCTGCACATTCAAAAGCAAATGCAAAGGCTGAAACACGCTGCAAAGACACAAACGCACTGCAAATAGGAAGAAGTCAAAACCGTAAAAAGTCCAGACTGCAGAGGAGTCCAGACGGGTCTCCACTCGTCATCCGGTCTCCACTCCTGAACTTTTCACACTTCTGTTTGAAACAGTAGCGTATGACCCATTTCCCCATACAGATCGTTCATTTCCACATACAGATCGTTCATTTCCACATACAGATCGTTCATTTCCACATACAGATCGTTCATTTCCACATACACTTTCTCCTTTTCCAAGTTGTTTTCGTTTTGGTTCCGCTGTTTATTGATCTTGAAGTCCTGATTGACAGAAACAGAAAACATGAATGTAACTGAACCGTTTTTCATGCTTGCTCCATTAGATGAAGTACATCTACTGACTTCCACATTCACATTACACACCTGTCTGGGAATCCTTGGAGGCCCAGCCCGGTGATTGTTTTTGGGCAGCCATGTGCGGGGAGGCAGTTGGTCGTCTAAGATCTCATTTCCAAAAGTCTCGATCTTACGTCTTTTGTAGCGGAAAACGATGAGGGCTGTGATGATGATGATGATGAAGACCGTGAGCCACACGACTGCTGTGGAAATTGCAACAACTGCTGAGTTCTTCAAGCTGACAGCTACCAGACATGACTTCATACCCACAAGGTTTTGAGCTGTACAGACCAAGGTCCCTGGGGCAACTTCCGGTGATTGTTAAAAACAGGTCACCTCCTATAGAATCAACAATGGAATCAGAGGGGAGACTCTTGCCTGTGCCATCCATGGACCATCTGTACCACACGGGGGAGCTGCCTCGTGAACTCCTACATCTGAATACCACCTCACAATCCAACTCAACCACACCCTCCACGTAACACTCAGGTTCAGTTGGCCTCTCCATTACATCCATGTGAATGATGTGGCTCTGGATTCCAGGTAGTTTTCTCACCTTGCACTGGTAGGTGTTGGTGTCTGTCATTTTCAAGTGACTGATACTTATTGAAGCGTTGCCAGTTGCAGGACTAGAGGACACAAACTGAACTCTAGACCCGAACACCTCATAGTTGTCAAAGATGCGATTTGCAGCATACCAGATGACGAGTGTCTCTGGTAGATTAACATCTGTAGGCTTGATGCTCCATTCAATGTCGATAACGCCCGTGTCCTGAGGAGCAAGGTTGAAGTGACAGCTGAGTGTCACATTTCCTCCCGCTGCCGCATATGTTGGTGACACTGTGCTTGAGAATATTTTCAGTCCACAAGATGGTTGTGGATTGAAAAGCAAAAATAAGACCATAATGTAGTGGTGCTATAGCCTGAAGGAGATGTGGGGTCTTGGAGGATGCTTTTTGAAGAAGGATTTTCTGGGGATGGGCATCTGCAAGTAAGACATAGGCCAAAAATCTAATTTTGAGAAGAAAAACACAGTTCAAATTTGGTAATTTTTCAATTTTAATTGAAAAGGATTATTTTAGATGGAAATACGGAAGATAACATGATCGCGACCCAGATTCTGATCTATTACATGCGAAAGTGCTACACTAGCATTTAGCATGTAATTCAGAGTATGTGAGAGATGGAGGAAATTAACTCAAAACGTCATTCTACAACTCCTTTGCTGATTGCTAAGAGGAAAATTCATTATGTACTTTTCTTTTCTGTGATTCACCTACAAAAGACGCATGTCTGGAATAATATCATTTACTCTGATTTGGGTTATTACAGTGGTTGGCAAACTTCCTTCTTTGTTAAAAAGAGCCATTTTTGCCATTTTTCAGGGTCGGGCAGAGCGACGTGCCTGATTGGTCGAGCGACTGACAGAGAGAGATCGGTGAATGTGAGCAGAGCAGGGATTTTGACAATCTGACAGTTTGCTTATAGTTAACATCATATAAGGGGCTGTATTTAACAGTTTCGGGGTTAGAGGCAGCGCCCTCCAGATCTGTGGCAGACAGGTGAAAGTCTGTAAGTGATCATTTCTTCAGGAGTCTGGGAGAATTCAGCTGAACAGAGTGAAGCAGTAAACTTTATTCATTTGATTCATTAATGAGATAGATCTTAGATCAAAAACCTTGGGATAAAGAATAATGGCTGTTTGAATCTTTCTAGAATGTTAAAAATTAAGTAGGATCCAAACATTTGACTGTTTTGTTTCAGAGTGGTGCCATAGAAGCCAAGAGAGATGGTTATTAAACTGTCATATTGCAGAAAAAAAAAAATTGCAATGTCAGTTTTTTCCAATATCCTATATATAGCCCTACTTTATAGTACTTGTTTAGCAAGGAAACTACAGCGGGGAATGTATAATTCATTAATTACTACCGACATTCATATAGTCACTTTAGTAATGTAGTAGTCATTTTTATCTAAAGCCAAGACTAATAATGTAACTGAAACCATACTATAAACCAGATGTAAACTAGTTAAACAGAAAACGACACAGAGTATTTACTTAAGGTATCAATAAAAACATGTAACCTCATTCCCCTTCATTGAATTTAAAAAGTATTTTAAATGATCAAAAAGTGGTGCAGACTTAGCAGAGAGAGAGCAAGTGAGAGATAAACAAAGATCCTTTACCTACTATTTCCCATATTTAAGTACACAACCTGCTATGTTGCATAAAATACACCTTTACATGCTTAGAATTACAAGGACATTTTTATTTCCAAGATGATATAGCAGAAAAGATCAGAGAGAATTAAAGATAACATGAAACCTAATTGCTGCCCTTGATCACTGTCAACCGTCTTTCACTTTGGTCCAGAACATATCTGTGTTTGATTAGTGATGTAGAATTGGATCTCAACATGTCCTCGATGCATTGTTTTGGCATCCTTCCTGATTACATAGGAGAGCAAAACAGCGTAGAGAAGGTAGGGATGACATGCAGCAAAGGAGCGAGGGCTGGAGTTGAGGACTCAGCTTCTTTACAGAAGTGGGCACTATACCAACTGAACTAAACCTGAACCAAGGACACTAATGGTGGGATAATTCAGACAACATACCAGGTGTTATCAGGCCTCAGGGAAAGAGTTATCTCACACCTGTAACATTATGTTATGAATGTAAAATTTGCTTTATAACTTACCATCGTGTTCTGGTTGTTGTGTTCAAACAAGTTGCTGTCCTTATTGACTTTTAACCTCTCTGTGTGCGCTTTCTTATAGCGTCTCTCACACACTTCATGGTGTGCTTTTAGATTCTTCAGGCGACGAATATGACGGCTTCTGGCCTGCAAAACACAACATTTTTTTTTATGAAAAACTATGCATCATAGGAGAGGACAGCATAGAGACAAAGCGGATGAAAAAGAGGCAGCAACAGCCCAGGCCTGAATTCAATCTGGGGTGCTGTGACAGAATTACTGTACATGCTCTCTCTTAAGTAAAAAAGAGTTTAGGTTTATCTAACTGCTTGTTTTATTATTTTTGGAATTTTATCAATGTGTGTAAAGTTAATACAATTGAGGATGTGAGATTATTATGATGCATGGAGATGCATTGTGATTTGTAGTTTGAGCCTGAGATTTGTGTTCCATTGCACCACGACTTTAAACACAGGAAAATGTCAGTAAACTAAAGATAGATGTATGAAGATGTAATATTTGCAAAGTTCATATACATTTTCTGGTAAGATGATACATCTTTGTAGAAAAGTTACCACATTTAACTATCAGAATCAGCTTTATTTTTTTTTTTCAGGCTCAGAAACTATTCACCCAAAGTATTTATTAAAGTAAACTCTGTAAGGTTATGCATGTAGTAAAGTGGTTACCTGTTGATTTCCAGAGCCCAAAGATGTCATGTCTACCTCTTCATTATCTGTGTCAAAGCCTTTTTCCACACCAGCAAGAGATGTCAGAGGATGAAATCCTTACTCGACTCAAAATGAATAAACAAATCCTTCCATGCAATCACGAGTATAATAAGTTTTGATAGGCAGATGGAGTTACTGAAGAGTGCAATGTAGTTTAGTGCAGATGGCCTAAATTTGGGTGAGAGATTGTGGGAATAGCTCAGGACTAGACAACGTCTCCCTTTTCTTTGTACTACTTGCATTTAATAAGCTCATGGACATGTTGGCCATCCTGCACTAACTACCGGTAATTGTTTTGATATGTTTTAAATCATTAACGCGGCTTGTCCACAAATGGATCACAACGGTGTGAAACATTTCATTAGTTTACTGCTGCTGCATATTGAGGTACACAAACACACACACAGGTATAAAGACCAGGGAGGAGGCGGGGTGGGACATGCTGCGAGCCTTTAGGCCGAGCACGACACATCAAATTAGCACAGAAAATAACAAGTGGGACGAGAAGTCAGACACCAATACAACATTAAAACATCCGGTTTATTTACAGAATAAAACTCTCCTTTTGGACGGTTCAGAAAAATTACCCTTTGTGTGTTTGTTTATGTGTTTATAAGGTTTTTATTGAGTTTTATACCACGTACTTTGTATTCTCTTGTGCTGTCACGAGTGAATCTGTAAAATTACCGCAGAAATTCCTTTGTCTCCATACTCCAGCTGTCCGGCTGTGCTCTCTGTGCTGCGGACTGAGAACGCAGCTGGTGGGTGTTGACGGACGAGGGCGCACCACATCTTTTTGGCCACCGGTAACTATACAGTGACTACACCGGTAGGTTAATAGGGAAGGTACACGCGCACCTACTCGACTCGTCCTGATTGGTCAGCTGTCAGAAAAGCGCTTGACGTCACCCAGCACTTCTCTGAAAAGTTAAAACAATTCAACTGAAAAGGGGTCAGGGAAAAGGCGTCATCCTTTTTCCATAGGGTTGTATGTAAAAAGGCACTGGCAGTTGAAAAAAGAAGCCAAGTGTGAACATGGCCTTAGAGTGGGAGTTCAAGTGCTTGTGGATAATACACACACGACTCCTAAAAGGGCGGCAAACTGAGCAGCTTAAAGTAGTTAGTGAACAAAACCAAAAATAAGTTGCAAAGAAAACCACAATTAACTATTTAATCACAAATTAATTAACATTATCCTACATGGGTTATGTAGTCTGGGTCTTAGGTGATTTGTCTTATTTGTTGAATAGCTGTAATTTCAATGGGTTAAGGGGCTTACATTATCTATATAATCAAGGTAACCTTTATACTAAATAATGAACAAGTTGAATTTAGTAATAATCGCTCACTCTGAATCTTTTCTTTGGAAATTGTGATCAAATGCACTTCTAGTTAGAGGTGGGCGATATGGGAAAAATATCATATCACAATTTGTTTTTGGCAAAATCACGATTTTATCACGATTTTTTTCATACTGATCTTTAGACAGATTTGTAAGTTACTGACCAGTTTGACCAAACTTATTTCCCTGTTTAATGTTTTTAAATGCACAAAAACTGTGCTGACAAGTTTAATCTATTTGAAAAAGATCTTTGTAGGAGGTCTGGAGGTCTCTCACCAAGAACATCTTTAGCAACAGAAATGTCTTTCCCTCAATTTGATCAATATTTATGAACAATTTGAAGGTTTTCCTCACCACTTTGAAATGATGATTTAGTTATGTGTCCTCTTTTTATGTTCATCAGGAACATTTTCACGCAGTGATGCATTCATTTAAAAACATGTAGACTTTGAGTTCTTGTGTTTCTGTTCTGTTTTAGCCCTGCAGAGTTCCTCCAGCTGGAGCTTCATACAGGCTCTGCAGACTTTGTTGTTTTTATGACATCATTGGACTAACTTTAGTTTAGTTTATATATAATCAAACATAATACAGAATGTGTTCATTCTGTGACACATGATCAAAGTAAGTTTTACTGACAGAAGAGTTGAATTCATAGAGGGGGCGGGACATTGTTGATTAACAGACAGACAGTCACCATGGTTACTCACTCTCACCTGCCTGCTGCTTTGTAACGTCGTTTAGTGTAATCCCTATAGGTTCAGTTATCACAACAGGTGAGCTTCAGGTGGAGAAGCTTGATAAGTAACTTTTAAAAACTGAGAGAGAGCAGAAAACACCGACAGCAACATTTGAAACACCGGGGTTATATCTCCCCTCACTGTCTGTCTGAGCTCCTCTCTGTCTGACTCTCTGCAGACTGTTAACGTCTCTCCGTGTCGCTCTCTGAGATGTAAACTTAACTGTGCACACTATGCAGATAAGTTAACTGTTGCTCACAGCGTGACGGTTTGGAAAAATATCAGAACAGTTACATATAACCGGGATGGTGTTGTTTTTGCGGACTAATTCTTAAGTTTCCTTTTCACCTCGGCGGAGCAGAGGGGGAGACGCGTCTGTGTGGGAGCATAAACTGCAGCATGATAGAATAAACACATTAGCCCGGTTCTACGATCTCTCTGCTTTGGCAGATCGTCAGCAAGTTAAAATCCTTCACGATCTAAGATCGTTATATCGCCAACCACTACTTCTAGCCTTTTAAATCTTGGTCTGACATTGATCCAGTGGAAATGAAACCCTTCCATTTGTGAAGAATACCCCCCCCTCCCCCATTTAAAAACTGAATATCAGGCCCTGGTGTAAACCTACATCGCTTCTAACTTCCATCTTCACTCAACTCAAATAAACATTGCAACTCACCTTGCTCACGAGCGTATTGAATGCTGCAACCAGTGGCAGGAGGACTCAGGTCATTTTTCTGTGGGAACAACAACACAGTCAGTTTATGTTCATCTCAGTGTGTTCAGAGTGAGAAATTAACTGTTTCAACATCTACAATTCATAGGTAGACATGTTTAAATACACCAGTCAATTCAAAGTTGATTCATTCACTTCTACAAAGTGAGTCTAAACATGTTGATGCATCACATGCTTAATTTTATAAAAGGCCTATACCGACTTAAACTAAACATTACGATTTAAAACGATTTAGTGATCATTTGTCAAAAAATAAATAAATAAATTCTCGAGCATGCATCTCTAATCAAACCTTCTACTGCTGCACAGTCACACCTGCCACCACAGTGCTTTAACTTCAATCCACACTCCTTTTAAAAACCCAGAATTCACACGTACTCCCTGTGCGCCGCGGTCCGTCAGAGTCAAACCTGATTCATGCTTCTTGTTGGGTAGAAGACGAGCACCGCCAACATTTTCTAACAATGCGGACGGGGTCGCCGCACCACGCCGACCATAAGAAGCATGAATCAGGTTTCACCCATCCCCACTGGATCCGTTTCGGGAATGTCATTGCAGCAGAGCGCGCGGTCGGAGTATGTGTGAATTGGGGTCATACTCGTTGCATTTACACACGGTGCAGAGGAGTAATATCAAAAAAATAGAAAAAATTAAATTACGTGGCACAACACTGGCTTCATTTTCATCCAAAAATATTTATTTTTAGAAAATATACATGGAGAAAATCAACATTAAAACGTTGTGCCAATGATAATTCTGAAGTTAGCCTTGTCCTGCCTGATTAACTTGACATACGAGCACGTTGTGCTAATTATCTGCCCCTGATAGCTAAGTGTTAGCTAGCCAACTTTAACTCATCAGCTTAGTTTACGTTTTTAGAATTTAACTATGCTAATTTTATCGTGTAACACGGTCTAAAAAGTATAAAATTAGTCTTCACAACACAACATTAAAGTTTGAGCAGAAAACAAGTCTTTAAACTTACCATTTCTTCTTCTATGATCACAGCTAGCTCCGTCGGACTGCATGTACAAAGAACAGTGTCTGTCTGTCTGTCTGTCTGTCTGACTGTCTGTCTGTCTGTCGCGTGTCTGGCAGCAGGTGTGCCGTGTGCAGTTCAGAAAGATGACACAGCATACACCAAAGTAACGACACTGCTGTGATGAACAGAGCCAGAAACAAAAGGGCAAGCCTGGTATAAAATCAAATGTGATGTTCACTGCACAGGTTGGCTCACAGCCAGCAGCTCGTTAAGGAGGAGGAGGGAAAACAGAAAATAGACTCATTCTCATGTCATGTTTTTTCTTACTGTGTTTATCAAGTCTATCTAAAGCTACCGTTGTGCTGTACTTTTTTTTATTAAAAAAAAAGAATTGCTCCATGGTCTGGAACAAGTTTTAATAATTATAACAAGTTAATGTAATAATTATAACTGAATATATATAATTATGTATATGGGCTACACACAATTGGCAAGCTTTAAGATAGAAGTTTTTAATCACTTTAGACCTCAACCTCCCTCGTAAAAAAATACATATCACCTAAAGATGATTTAATCCAAAAGGCATTCAAGTTTATATTGTGAGAGACAGAAAGTGTTCACTGAAGTAATGATGAGGTCAAAATACTCCTTACTGCCTAATAATTGTGCACGCAGTCATAAGCTTAGAGTTTCCTATAGCTGAGTGAGGCAGTAGGGGTGTGGCCTCTTGATGGGAAAGGTGGGGACGTCTACAGTCAGGATTTGTGTAATATACCTTCTCATGGCTTCATCTGGCTGCTACAGAAAGTAGGGGGCGTGGCCTATTCATGGGAAAGGTGGGGATGTCTACAGTCAGGATTTGTGTAATATATGCTCAGTGGTTCTTCTGGATGTGTGACACAGTAGGGGCTGGGGCGGCAGCATGGTAATTGTGGGGACTGAAGAAGTCAGGATCAGTGCATCATTAGGTCTTACTCATTACTACATTAATAACTTCCTTTAGTGAAAATGCAAGCACTAAACTGAAATATAAATTATTGTTAGAAGTAATTGACAAAAAATATTAACAGATGTAAGGTATTCAGATTTTTTTTGATAAACATACTTCCAATTATGGCTTAACATGTCTACAAAATCCTACTATACATAATAAAAAGGCCCTTACACAATTA
>NC_089198.1:621428-636428 GCF_963930695.1 Labrus bergylta | reverse complement strand
ATGTTAGTTTAAATGAATCCACTCCTCCCAGTCATTTCTGTACTCATATACCTCAAGACACCGGACGAGGTGGTGGAGTAGCAACTATTTTTAATTCTGGTCTTCTAGTTAACCCTCGACCAAAACTGAATTTTTCTTCTTTAGAAAGCCTCGTTCTTAGTCTTTCACATCCAGTCTCAAGAACCTTTCAGCCAGTTCTAGTTGTTGTAGTTTACCGCCCTCCTGGCCCATATTCTGAGTTTCTAACTGAATTTGCAGAATTTTTTATCAGATTCAGTCCTGAACAGTGATAGAATAATTGTTGTAGGTGACTTCAATATCCATGTGGATGTTGATAATGATAGCCTGAGCACAGCTTTCATGTCACTATTAGACTCTATTGGTTTCACCCAGGGTGTAAACGAACCTACTCATCGTTTTAACCACACCCTGGATCTTGTTTTAGCTTATGGCATAACCTTACAGTTTTCCTAGAAAATCCTCTTCTATCAGACCATTTCCTTATTACTTTCGACTTTGTCCTGCCAGAATTATCTTTGCTTAATAAAAATGTGCTCTCTAGAAGTCTGTCGGATAGTGCTCTGATTTAAGGAAGCTATTTCAGCTGCTTTTGATTCAGTACCGTGTTTCAACCCAATTGGAAACTCTTATGATAGCTTTAGTCCCTCTCAGCTAGATCAGTTTGTTGATAGTGCAGTGGATTCACTGAGAGTTACTCTGGATTCGATTGCTCCCCTAAAACAGAAGGTTATCAAACGGCAGAGACTAACTCCATGGTTCAACTCAGAAACCCGTACTCTAAAACAATCGTCGCGGAATTTTGAAAGAATATGGCGCTCGACCAAAACGGTAGAATCTCGTTTTTTCTGGCAGGATAGTCATAGAAGATATATGAAGGCTCTATGTCACGCTCGAGCTGCCTACTACTCCTCTCTAATCGAGGAAAACAAAAGCAATCCTAGATACCTTTTCAGCACTGTAGCCAGGCTGACAGAGAGTCATAGCTCCATTGAGCCTTGTATTCCTTTAGCCCTCACCAGTAATGACTTCCTGAGCTTTTTCAACAACAAAGTTTTAGACATCAGAGACAAAATTAGTAACCTCCTGCCCTTACCTGGTGCGGATACGTCTGATACGGCAGAGACAGTTCCAGGACCAGATATTAGTCTCGACTGTTTTTCTCCAATCGACCTTTCAGAGCTAAATTCAATTATTTCTGCGTCAAAACCGTCAACCTGTCTTTTAGACCCAATCCCAACCAAGCTGTTTAAGGAAGTCTTTCCCTTAGTTAGCAACTCTATATTAGATATGATCAATTCGTCTTTACTGGCAGGGTATGTACCACAGTCATTTAAAGTAGCAGTAATCAAACCTCTACTTAAAAAGCCTACTCTGGACTCAGGAACTCTAGCTAACTACAGGCCTATATCCAACCTTCCTTTTATCTAGAAGATCCTGGAGAAAGTGGTAGCTAATCAGCTGTGTGACTTTCTCCATGACAACAGTTTATTTGAGGAGTTTCAGTCAGGATTTAGAGTCCACCATAGCACTGAGACTGCACTAGTTAGAGTTACAAACGATCTACTTCTAGCTTCAGACAGGGGACTTCTGTCTGTGCTCGTCTTGTTAGATCTTAGTGCTGCTTTTGACACCATTGACCATCAGATCCTATTATACAGACTAGAACATTCACTTGGAATTACAGGGACTGCTTTAAGTTGGTTTGAATCCTACTCATCAGACCGATCTCAGTTTGTACATGTTAATGATGAGTCCTCTATGCACACCGAAGTTAGCCATGGAGTGCCACAAGGTTCAGTGCTTGGACCAATTCTCTTTACATTATATATGCTTCCTCTGGGAAATATTATGAGGAAACACTCCATACAGTTTCATTGTTATGCAGATGATACTCAGCTCTTTGTATCAATGAAGCCCGATGGCACCAGTCAGTTATGTCAGCTAGAAACGTGCCTTAAGGACGTTAGGACCTGGATGACCAGAAATGTTTTTGCTCCTTAACTCAGACAAGACTGAAGTTATTGTGCTAGGCCCTAAAAACCTCAGAGAGACTTTTTCTAGTGATTTGACTGTCCTTAGTGACATCAGCCTGGCATCTAGCACCACTGTTAGGAATCTAGGAGTTCTTTTTGATCAAGATATGTCCTTTAGCTCTCACATCAGGCAAATTTCAAGAACAGCCTATTTTCACCTTCGTAATATATCCAAGATCAGGAATATCCTGTCGCAAAATGATGCAGAAAAACTAGTTCATGCATTTGTTACCTCCTTGTTGGATTATTGTAATTCTGTTTTGTCAGGGTGCTCTGGTGGGTCTCTAAAGACTCTTCAACTAGTCCAGAACGCTGCAGCTCATGTACTGACTAGAACTAGGAAAAGGGACCACAACGGTCCCAGGACGCAGGCCTGCTGGTGGTACCTACAGTCTCTAAGTGTACTATGGGAGGTAAAGCCTTCAGTTATCAGGCTCCTCTCTGGAATCGCCTTCCAGCCGAGGTCCAGGAGGCAGACACAGTCTGTATTCTTAAGAATAGACTTAAAACTTTCCTTTTTGATAAATCTTATAGTTAGTGCTGGTGTAGACCAGCTCTTAGTTATGCTGCTATAGGCTTAGACTAGGGGGGAAACTGGCACCTTGAGATCGTTGGTCTTTTACCTGCTTTTTGTAAAGTGTCTCGAGATAACACTTGTTATGAGTTGACGCTATACAAATAAAAATTGATTGATTGATGATTGACACACAGAGACACACACACAACAAAAGAATCCCAGTCCGTCTTTGATTGAAACATTGTTTATATAAAATGAGGTAGAGGTGAGTGTCAGAGGAGAAACAGTACCATCTAGTGGCTGTTAGAGGAACTGCAGCTCAACACAAAGCAGACAGGAGATCAGTTTAAAGACACAGTGTGTGTGTGTGTGTGTGTGTGTGTGTGTATGTGTGTGTCTGTGTGGTCAGTATAGCTTCATAGAGGCTTCAAACAGGAGGCTCAGGTCCTCCTCGGTGTGTTCTCTGGGGGACAGTTTGGTCACTCGCTCCTGAAACAGCCAAACAGAAACAGTTTTATCTCAAACGTCCCACAGTGACATGTGACAGGCTGCAGGTGAGCTCACACCTGAGTCCCCACAGTGACATGTGACAGGCTGCAGGTGAGCTCACACCTGAGTCCCCACAGTGACATATGACAGGCTGCAGGTGAGCTCACACCTGAGTCCCCACAGTGACATATGACAGGCTGCAGGTGAGCTCACAACACACCTGAGGGATGGTTCCTTTCACCAGATCCGGGATGTCGTCTTTACTATAGCCCACAGCAGCGAGTCCGTCCTCCACCTTCAGGTCGTACAGTAACTGACGCAGCGTGTCTGCAAGAACAGGACCTGCATCCTCCCGCTTCACCTGACTGATGTCTGCACCTGAACGCAACACAGAGGGATTATAACTGTACCTTAACATGGAGTCTGTCACTGCACCTGAACGCCTCACAGAGTAGGTCGCTGTACCTGAACGCCTCACAGAGTCTGTCGCTGCACCTGAACGCCTCACAGAGTCTGTCACTGCACCTGAACGCCTCACAGAGTCTGTCGCTGCACCTGAACGCATCACAGTCTATCGCTGCACCTGAACGCCTCACAGAGTCTGTTAATGCACCTGAACGCCTCACAGAGTCTGTTAATGCACCTGAACGCCTCAGAGTCTGTCGCTGCACCTGAAAGCCTGACAGAGTCTGTTAATGCACCTGAACGCCTCACAGAGTCTGTCGCTGCACCTGAACGCCTCACAGAGTCTGTTAATGCACCTGAACGCCTCACAGAGTCTGTCTGAGTGCAGGTTGTGTTTTGTGTGTGTTGTGCTTTATGAACAGATACCAAGGATCTCTGCAGCCTCCAGGTGGCGCTCTGGACACATTGGAGCTGTGAAGTTGAAGACGGCCGGAGACGTGAGGACGACTGAGAGACCATGAGGCTGAGGACACACACACACACACACACACACACACACACACACACACACACACACACACACACACACACACACACACACACACACACACACACACACACACACACACACATTTTATTGACGGTTATAGACGCAAACATTTCTCTAACTAAACGTCGTCTTCATAAGAAAACAGCTGGTCCATGTCGTCTTCTCGTCACTCACCACCAGGGCGTGCTCCACGCTGTAACCCTTCGCTGAGTGAGTCTTCACGTTGCCAGCGATCGGATAGGACATCCCGTGACTGCACAGAGGAACACTTTGATCACTGAGACGCTGCATACTTTTATTACATTTATTAATATTTTTATATTTCTCTGTCAGAGGTGACGACCTGCAGAGTTTATGATCTTTTAAGAGTTATTAATAAACTGTGAGCTGAGAGACGAGGTCATCGTCTCTGCATCTCTCTGACTTTGTCGTATCATAAATGTCTGTAGAATCACAGGGTGGCAGCAAAGTGCCGATGTGGCACGCAAAGCATCCTGGTACATGTAGGCACTGCAGGCCAGAATCTGGAGTGTTAGCTTTGAGTGACATCTGTAAATGTTCAGGAGGTTAACGTGAGCAGAGACGATTCTCTCACCACAGATGAACTCCAGCGTTTCCAAAACCAATCCCAGCAAACACACTGGCCAGGTGCATGCTGGACCGGGCCTCCAGGTCCTCAGGGTCCCGCACCGCTCTGCAAACAAACAAACGATCACACATCGTGCTAACAGGAATCCTGCTCACGGTTCGGAAAAATCCTAAAGCGACACTCTGTAACTCCTCCTCCTTCAAACAGTCGATCTAATGGAAGCACCAACAGGGAGGATGGCGTCTCTCTCATGGCATCCACAGAGCGCCCCGCTCGCCTGTTTTCAGCACTATGTAACTTTGTCAGCGGGTCGAGGTCATCTGGTGAGAAGTGAGTACGTCTTTACGGCGCTAGTTCACACAGCAGCCTTCAGCTACAAATCAGCCAGTTAGCCCGTCTCTGTTTGATACAGTACGGGATTATTTACTGTCATTTAATATTAAGAAATATATAATCAACAGATTTATGTTTTTTTGTGTTTTTATTCAATGTGTTGATTCTGAAACGCAGATAAAGAACCTGAACACATCATAAACCTCCGACATCTTCTCGTAAACGAGGAGAACAGCAGCTCTGTTTGATTTAAACCTTAAGTGGAGTTCCACAGAGAACCTGTTCGGGTCCTCTGTGGTTCTGCTGATTTCAACTTTTTGTTACCGTTTCATGTACTTGGCGAGGACATTAAGGGCGTGGCGGGACCAGACGTCGCTGATGGGGTTGCTGCCTTGGTAGGCGGGGCGGTTGATGGGGTTGGGGGGGCAGGGGCTCCTCTGGTTGTAAGGCAGGGCGGTGTACGACTCCAGAGCGTGACTGAAGGAAATAAAAATGATAAATTAATAAATGCACAAAATCAAATTAAAGAGTCCATATTATGCCCTTTTTGGGGTTCATATATTTAATCTATGTTCCTACTTTTGTACGTTCACAATAGATAAAGTTCTAAAAAAGTTTCTGTTTTGGGGCACGCTGGTGGCTGTTGGGCCTCAGCCATGTGCATGGGACAAGCGACTCAGGCCTGTATCACAGTTCTCAAGCCTGACTAGAGTATTTTGGAGGGAACTGAACAAAGGGGTCTTAGCCCAGCAAGCCCCCAACAGAAACCAACAAATAGGTGTGAAAAGTGGGGGGGTGTCTGAATTCTCTATCCTCATTGGAGGAGGCCTGCTCACGTCTTTAAAAGCAATCACCAGGCATTGCTTCCTTCTCTTCAAGTGTGGTCTGCCGACACCAGAGGATACCCTCTCCATATGATGGACTCCATCATTCGAGACAAAGCCTTTCCTCCTCTTGGCTTACATAAGTTAAACTCCAGAGCTGAGGTTGCTCAGTATAGGTAGCTCTTCACATGCTGAATTCAAGCATCAGAGGATTGAGCTGACTACTTCCACGGCATATTTTCAGGAGTTTTGGGCGCAATCAGATGCTATCAGGTTCGAGCAAAAAGAAGAGTTTCTTTCCTTTGATTTTTCGTAAGACGTCATTGAACGCAACTGGACAGGAGCGCTGAAGGAAGCCCACTGATCCCTGAATCCACAAGAACACATAAAGAACTTGGCTCCTGCAACCAGAAGACCCTATAGAGCAGCGCTCTGGTTGAAGATCTGAATCCTGCTACCCTCCTCCTACATCTGCCACGAAGGAAACCTGCCTGAATCTGCTGATTTAACATTCAACAGAGTGACGATCTAACCAACTTTGCAACGATCACCAGGAGTTACCCCAAGTAAGAGCTTTGGTCTGGGCAGAAATAGTTTCAGAAATAGTTATGTTTCTTTTATACCCACTGATAATTATGCATCATTGTTGACGAGATGTCACATTCTGTATATTATCTGTTGTAAGCTGCTGCATTTGTTTTATTGTAATGAACTGCTGTGTTCGTCTATGTGTTTAATGCTATGCTAGTTTACCTTCAGTCAACGGCTTTCACAATCAGAAAGACCAGTGTACCTGCCATTGAATCAAAGTCCGGCCACTGGCTTTCTGGTGTTTAAGTAACAGTGACTGAACTCAGCTCAGAGAGCTCAAACTATTTCAAAAGGCAGCCACACGGCTTCCTTTGTTGTCCACCATTTTGTCACCATGTGACGAAGCCACATGGTGCATTGTCTCTCTCCACCATCTTGTTCTCTCTCTCTCTCTCTCTCTCTCTCTCTCACACACATCTACATACACACTCATCTGCACACACACACATTTACACCTCATCCACAAGCCTTTGCTTGATAATGTTTGTTGCTTAGATTAGTTTATAATAGTTATTTGTTTAATTAAGTTCATTGATTTTGGATTGATGTTGCTTTGTTTAAATAAATTCTGTTATAATTTAAGAGAGCAGTTGTTTGTGGTTACTGGTGTATTTGCATTGTGATATAAGCTGGGTGAGAAGGCTTTGTGTACGGATTTCACACCTTCAATTTATTAAATATAGTTATTCATTATTAATAATATTAGTAATTAAATAACTAATTTGAGACTGATTTGAGTGATATTTTGGTTATATTTACCTGATTACAGGTTGGTGCCCCAAAACGAGATTAAACATAGTTTAATGATATTTTATTTATATTATTAATAATTAAGTATAATTATTAAAGAATATAACCAAAGTTGACTTGATACAACCCCAACATGGCGCAATGGTTAGGGCGCGCGTCCCATGTATTGAGACTTTCGTCTCGAGCGGTAGGCCCGGGTTCACTTCCACCCGTGGCCCCTTTCCGCATGTCATTCCCCGCTCTCTCTCTCTCTGGTTTCAGACTCTATCCACTGTCCTCTCTCTCTCTCTGGTTTCAGACTCTATCCACTGTCCTCTCTCTCTGGTTTCTGACTCTATCCACTGTCCTCTCTCTCTCTGGTTTCAGACTCTATCCACTGTCCTCTCTCTCTGGTTTCTGACTCTATCCGCTGTCCTCTCTCTCTGGTTTCAGACTCTATCCACTGTCCTCTCTCTCTCTCTGGTTTCAGACTCTATCCGCTGTCCTCTCTCTCTGGTTTCAGACTCTATCCACTGTCCTCTCTCTCTCTGGTTTCAGACTCTATCCACTGTCCTCTCTCTCTCTGCTTTCAGACTCTATCCACTGTCCTCTCTCTCTCTCTCTGGTTTCTGACTCTATCCACTGTCCTCTCTCTCTCTCTGGTTTCTGACTCTATCCACTGTCCTCTCTCTCCCTGGTTTCTGACTCTATCCACTGCCCTCTCTCTCTCTCTCTGGTTTCAGACTCTATCCGCTGTCCTCTCTCCCTGGTTTCTGACTCTATCCACTGCCCTCTCTCTCTCTGGTTTCTGACTCTATCCACTGTCCTCTCTCTCTCTCTGGTTTCAGACTCTATCCGCTGTCCTCTCTCTCTGGTTTCAGACTCTATCCACTGTCCTCTCTCTCTCTGGTTTCTGACTCTATCCACTGTCCTCTCTCTCCCTGGTTTCTGACTCTATCCACTGTCCTCTCTCTCCCTGGTTTCTGACTCTATCCACTGTCCTCTCTCTCTCTCTCTGCTTTCAGACTCTATCCACTGTCCTCTCTCTCTCTCTGGTTTCTGACTCTATCCACTGTCCTCTCTCTCTCTCTCTGGTTTCTGACTCTATCCACTGTCCTCTCTCTCTCTGGTTTCTGACTCTATCCACTGTCCTCTCTCTCTCTGGTTTCAGACTCTATCCACTGTCCTCTCTCTCTGGTTTCAGACTCTATCCACTGTCCTCTCTCTCTCTGGTTTCAGACTCTATCCACTGTCCTCTCTCTCTCTGGTTTCTGACTCTATCCACTGTCCTCTCTCGCTGGTTTCTGACTCTATCCACTGTCCTCTCTCTCTCTGGTTTCAGACTCTATCCACTGTCCTCTCTCTCTCTCTGGTTTCAGACTCTATCCACTGTCCTCTCTCTCTCTCTGGTTTCAGACTCTATCCACTGTCCTCTCTCTCTCTCTGGTTTCTGACTCTATCCACTGTCCTCTCTCTCTCTGGTTTCAGACTCTATCCACTGTCCTCTCTCTCTCTCTGGTTTCAGACTCTATCCACTGTCCTCTCTCTCTGGTTTCAGACTCTATCCACTGTCCTCTCTCTCTCTCTGGTTTCAGACTCTATCCACTGTCCTCTCTCTCTGGTTTCAGACTCTATCCACTGTCCTCTCTCTCTGGTTTCAGACTCTATCCACTGTCCTCTCTCTCTCTGGTTTCAGACTCTATCCACTGTCCTCTCTCTCTGGTTTCTGACTCTATCCACTGTCCTCTCTCTCTCTGGTTTCTGACTCTATCCACTGTCCTCTCTCTCTCTGGTTTCTGACTCTATCCACTGTCCTCTCTCTCTCTCTGGTTTCAGACTCTATCCACTGTCCTCTCTCTCTCTGGTTTCTGACTCTATCCACTGTCCTCTCTCTCTGGTTTCTGACTCTATCCACTGTCCTCTCTCTCTCTGGTTTCAGACTCTATCCACTGTCCTCTCTCTCTCTCTGGTTTCTGACTCTATCCACTGTCCTCTCTCTCTCTCTGGTTTCAGACTCTATCCACTGTCCCCTCTCTCTCTCTGGTTTCTGACTCTATCCACTGTCCTCTCTCTCTCTGGTTTCAGACTCTATCCACTGTCCTCTCTCTCTGGTTTCAGACTCTATCCACTGTCCTCTCTCTCTCTGGTTTCTGACTCTATCCACTGTCCTCTCTCTCTCTCTGGTTTCTGACTCTATCCACTGTCCTCTCTCTCTGGTTTCAGACTCTATCCACTGTCCTCTCTCTCTGGTTTCAGACTCTATCCACTGTCCTCTCTCTCTCTGGTTTCTGACTCTATCCACTGTCCTCTCTCTCTCTGGTTTCTGACTCTATCCACTGTCCTCTCTCTCTGGTTTCAGACTCTATCCACTGTCCTCTCTCTCTCTCTGGTTTCAGACTCTATCCACTGTCCTCTCTCTCTCTGGTTTCTGACTCTATCCACTGTCCTCTCTCTCTGGTTTCTGACTCTATCCACTGTCCTCTCTCTCTCTGGTTTCTGACTCTATCCACTGTCCTCTCTCTCTCTCTGGTTTCAGACTCTATCCACTGTCCTCTCTCTCTGGTTTCTGACTCTATCCACTGTCCTCTCTCTCTCTCTGGTTTCAGACTCTATCCACTGTCCCCTCTCTCTCTCTGGTTTCTGACTCTATCCACTGTCCTCTCTCTCTCTGGTTTCTGACTCTATCCACTGTCCTCTCTCTCTCTCTGGTTTCAGACTCTATCCACTGTCCTCTCTCTCTGGTTTCTGACTCTATCCACTGTCCTCTCTCTCTCTCTGGTTTCAGACTCTATCCACTGTCCTCTCTCTCTCTGGTTTCAGACTCTATCCACTGTCCTCTCTCTCTGGTTTCTGACTCTATCCACTGTCCTCTCTCTCTCTCTGGTTTCTGACTCTATCCACTGTCCTCTCTCTCTCTGGTTTCTGACTCTATCCACTGTCCTCTCTCTCTGGTTTCTGACTCTATCCACTGTCCTCTCTCTCTCTCTGGTTTCAGACTCTATCCACTGTCCTCTCTCTCTCTGGTTTCTGACTCTATCCACTGTCCTCTCTCTCTGGTTTCTGACTCTATCCACTGTCCTCTCTCTCTCTGGTTTCTGACTCTATCCACTGTCCTCTCTCTCTCTCTGGTTTCAGACTCTATCCACTGTCCTCTCTCTCTCTCTGGTTTCAGACTCTATCCACTGTCCTCTCTCTCTCTCTGGTTTCTGACTCTATCCACTGTCCTCTCTCTCTCTGGTTTCAGACTCTATCCACTGTCCTCTCTCTCTCTCTGGTTTCAGACTCTATCCACTGTCCTCTCTCTCTCTGGTTTCTGACTCTATCCACTGTCCTCTCTCTCTCTGGTTTCAGACTCTATCCACTGTCCTCTCTCTCTCTCTGGTTTCAGACTCTATCCACTGTCCTCTCTCTCTCTGGTTTCAGACTCTATCCACTGTCCTCTCTCTCTCTGGTTTCAGACTCTATCCACTGTCCTCTCTCTCTCTCTGGTTTCAGACTCTATCCACTGTCCTCTCTCTCTCTGGTTTCTGACTCTATCCACTGTCCTCTCTCTCTCTCTCTGGTTTCTGACTCTATCCACTGTCCTCTCTCTCTGGTTTCAGACTCTATCCACTGTCCTCTCTCTCTCTGGTTTCTGACTCTATCCACTGTCCTCTCTCTCTCTGGTTTCAGACTCTATCCACTGTCCTCTCTCTCTGGTTTCAGACTCTATCCACTGTCCTCTCTCTCTCTCTGGTTTCTGACTCTATCCACTGTCCTCTCTCTCTCTGGTTTCTGACTCTATCCACTGTCCTCTCTCTCTCTGGTTTCTGACTCTATCCACTGTCCTCTCTCTCTCTCTGGTTTCAGACTCTATCCACTGTCCTCTCTCTCTCTGGTTTCAGACTCTATCCACTGTCCTCTCTCTCTCTGGTTTCTGACTCTATCCACTGTCCTCTCTCTCTCTCTCTGGTTTCTGACTCTATCCACTGTCCTCTCTCTCTCTCTGGTTTCTGACTCTATCCACTGTCCTCTCTCTCTCTCTGGTTTCAGACTCTATCCACTGTCCTCTCTCTCTCTGGTTTCTGACTCTATCCACTGTCCTCTCTCTCTCTGGTTTCTGACTCTATCCACTGTCCTCTCTCTCTCTCTGGTTTCTGACTCTATCCACTGTCCTCTCTCTCTGGTTTCAGACTCTATCCACTGTCCTCTCTCTCTCTGGTTTCAGACTCTATCCACTGTCCTCTCTCTCTCTGGTTTCAGACTCTATCCACTGTCCTCTCTCTCTCTGGTTTCTGACTCTATCCACTGTCCTCTCTCTCTGGTTTCAGACTCTATCCACTGTCCTCTCTCTCTCTCTCTGGTTTCAGACTCTATCCGCTGTCCTCTCTCTCTGGTTTCAGACTCTATCCACTGTCCTCTCTCTCTCTGGTTTCAGACTCTATCCACTGTCCTCTCTCTCTCTGGTTTCAGACTCTATCCACTGTCCTCTCTCTCTCTGGTTTCAGACTCTATCCACTGTCCTCTCTCTCTCTCTGGTTTCAGACTCTATCCACTGTCCTCTCTCTCTCTCTGGTTTCAGACTCTATCCACTGTCCTCTCTCTCTCTCTGGTTTCTGACTCTATCCACTGTCCTCTCTCTGCATTAAAGGCACGAAAAGCCCAAAATAAATCTTAAAAAAAAAAAAAAAAAGTGTCTGTTTTCATGAACTGCTCCTCCTTGCTCCCTCTACGCTCTGAGTCCGTCAGCTACACTCTGTTGAGCCCACACTGTTAGACCCCACGTGGGCCAAGTCTGCTCTGATTGGTCTGCCAATCCGCTCTGTCGTTATTGGTCAGTTGCTCAGCACGCTTCTCTCAAATTTCAACATGAGCTGCAGGGCTTGCCACAACGAGCCAATGGGCTTAGATCAGTGATCTCACACTGACAATGACGTCGGACTGACAAATTTTTATTGAGGGGGGCTAGAACCGAGAAAAAGCATAATATGGGACCTTTAAACATAAGATAAAAAAACGTAAATCAGTCAGAATAACAGCAAAGATTAAAATGAAAAAATATTTAAAAGTTATTTTATTAAAAGTTTAAAAGATATATACTCATTTCAAAAAGATAGATAGATAGATAGATAGAAGATAACTTAAAAAAAATTAAAAAAATTAAAATACTTGCTTAATCACCTCTGTCAAACAGTCTCCAGTCCGTCTACAAACCCCCCAATGATGAGAAAAGTCCATCCTCTCCGTCTTCTGCCGGCTCCACTTTTCTGAAAATGTGTGCTCTAACAGGCCGTTTGGAGATTTTCCCTTCATGACATCACAAAGGGCACTAGCCCCTCCCCCAGGTGGGTGACACTCCCACAGCTAGGTGTTTGTTCTGCCCTCTGAGTCTGCCTTCTCACCGTAAACAATAGGACATGGACCCCCTCACTCTGAGAGCTAACCACTGGACCACAGTGCAGCCCCCGTAGCTCTGCTTTCACTTCAGATGACATAAAGACGTTTGTACAAACCTGAACAAAGTCTGTTTGTGTGCTCTCTCTTCACTGCGTCCTAAAATCATTAACACGCGCGGCGGCGTCCTGTCGTTAAAGTTAACGTTCACACTGAAGCTGAGCTGAGCTGAATGCAGGTGAGAGGTCAGGAGGATAAGACAGAATCACTCAGGTCACCTGTCCACAGGTGAGTCACACTGTTGTTCTCTCGTTTGAAACAAAGAACATGAAGTACACACACACACAGAGACACAGAGAAACACACAGAGAAACACACACACACACACACACACACACACACACACACACACACACACACACACACACACACACACACACACACACACACACACACACACACACACACACACACACACACACACACACACACACACACACACACACACACACACACACACACACACACACACACACACACACACACACTGACCAGAGCACGTCAAAGCCGCTGTTGGCGGCGACTCTCTCGGGCATGCTCAGTGTGTGTATCGGGTCCACGATGCCCAGCGTGGGTCTGATGGCTCTGCTGGCGATACCTGAACACAGACAACCAATCACAGCTCAGAGTGACTCTGATGTCATCGTCACTCCCAGCAGCATTGTTCAGGAGTGTGAAACATGCAGTTATCACATGCAGAGAGCAGTCCTGACTCCTTTACCTGTTTTGGCTTTCAGAGGCTCGTAGTCGAAGATGGCGACCCCGGTGGTCTCGCTGCCGGTCCCTGCTGTCGTTGGAACTGAAGATTAAAGTACAATCAGAAACATGTGAGCAGGTGACCTTTGACCTGTGTGCTCTTCACTCTCACAGGAACCTTGAGCTGACGCTGACAGATAAGACAAGACGAGAACTTCAACACGCCACCTTCCCTCCAAACACGGGTCACTCTGGTTAGCCTTCAGTCATAACATGTTCTGATTGGACGATGACATGTCACCTGACTTCTTCATTGTTCTTTGAATCACTTTCTCATTTATTAAACGTCTTTCAGCATCTTTTATTTTACCACCTGACACCTTTATTAACCAACCATCAACTGTCCTCACAGCCTTCTGACTCCGCCCCCCTCAGTCTACCATCCAGTCAGCTTTAACCTCAGCGGTTGCCATGGTGACATGAGTGTGTCCCATTACCTGCGATGAGCGGCTTCAGGGCTCCGGTGACCGGCTTCCCCTTCCCGATCGGAGCGTTGACGAAGTCCAGGAAGTCGGCGTTGGGGTGACACGCGTACAGATTGGCGGCCTTGCAGGTGTCGATCACAGAGCCGCCGCCCACCGCCACAAACACGTCGAAAGAGTTCTTTCTGGCAAACGCGATGGCCTCTTTGAAACTGGAACGCAGAAACACAGAGGCGACGTTAGCTCACTTTTCACTCCAGAACGGACCTGCAGACATCTGAACACCTGTCAGAATAAATGCTGCCTCGTTAGCCAATCAGGACGCAGACAGTGACCCGGAACCTGAAAGACCTGAAACCAAGTCAGACCAGATCGAGTTTTGTTTCTGAACAGAGTCGGATCTGTATAAAAAGAATCTGTTCAGCTGGGGAAAGAACCCACCTGAGCGACCTTTGACAATTGACCTTTGACCTGGCAGTCTAAAGTGGACCTCACCTGTGTGCTTTCTGTTTCTCACCTGGTGTCGGTGGGCTCCACGCGGACGTTGTCGTAGACTTTGTAATTGACTCCGTTCTTGGCCAGAGACTCGAGGACGGCCTTCACCGGGGGGAGGAGGGACAGGTTCTTGTCCGTCATGAGGCAGACGTTCCGAGCTCCGAGGTTCTGCAGGTCCTGCAGGAGAACCGGAGAACAAGGTCACACCGATGAAGCAAAACTGTATTAATATTTATCCTCTTAAAGAACCAGGAGCAGAAACGGAACGCCAACATGGAAACAGAGGATGAAAAACTCAACCTGGGGTTTGTGTCAAAGCTGAATTCTCGTCAAAGTGCTCCAGTAAAAGTCGTCTGAACGCCGGCGTTCTCTTCGGCGTGCAACGTGTATTTCTGCTTTGTTTTAAATAAGCAACCTGCACTCAGCTCACTTTAGTCTTTTTGAGACGCCAGAAGCACTGGAGAAACGTCAGTGTTCACCGTCCTGTGCTCAGCCTGAAGATCTGCAGCTCCAGTATTTTCTTCATCCTATCGATTCATCTGCATCATCAGGTCAAAGGTCACATATCCTCCTCCTCTTCTTCAGTTTAAATAAGTCTCAGAGCTCCTCAAAACATGTGTGTGAAGTTTCTTGTTCTAAATCCACTCTGATCCTGTATTTGATCATGTCTATAAACCCCTCTATTTCAGCCCTGCTTAGAACAGGCTGTTTCTGTGTCTGTACCTTTAAATATGTAAATGAGCTGTGTCTGACCACGCCCCCTCTCTGGAAGGGCTTGGGTGTGCTCGGTCTTTCTCGCTCCATGTCCTATTG
>NC_089198.1:593928-618928 GCF_963930695.1 Labrus bergylta | reverse complement strand
GGGGTCGTTTGATAGAGAAATGATTTAGTGTTAGTCTCTATATATTTGGGTGAATTCGCCTAATGTGGGACAGTTTTTGCATTTCAGACTTCTGGGATGTATTACAACATGAATACATTAAATCCACACCCAGTACCACTCTGAAAGCCCCTGGATGTCCCCTAATCTAACCCAAAGACAAAATCCAGTTAGCACACTCATTAAAGAAATAGTAGACATATCAGTAGTCCAAATTGTCTCGGACAATCTGCATTTCCTGATGTGGGACAGTGAAGAGTCTCTGTGTGTGTGGGACAGTGAAGAGTCTCTGTGTGTGTGGGACAGTGAAGAGTCTCTGTGTGTGTGGGACAGTGAAGAGTCTCTGTGTGTGTGGGACAGTGAAGAGTCTCTGTGTGTGTGGGACAGTGAAGAGTCTCTGTGTGTGTGGGACAGTGAAGAGTCTCTGTGTGTGGGACAGTGAAGAGTCTCTGTGTGTGTGGGACAGTGAAGAGTCTCTGTGTGTGTGGGACAGTGAAGAGTCTCTGTGTGTGGGACAGTGAAGAGTCTCTGTGTGTGTGGGACAGTGAAGAGTCTCTGTGTGTGGGACAGTGAAGAGTCTCTGTGTGTGTGGGACAGTGAAGAGTCTCTGTGTGTGTGGGACAGTGAAGAGTCTCTGTGTGTGGGACAGTGAAGAGTCTCTGTGTGTGTGGGACAGTGAAGAGTCTCTGTGTGTGGGACAGTGAAGAGTCTCTGTGTGTGTGGGACAGTGAAGAGTCTCTGTGTGTGGGACAGTGAAGAGTCTCTGTGTGTGTGGGACAGTGAAGAGTCTCTGTGTGTGTGGGACAGTGAAGAGTCTCTGTGTGTGTGGGACAGTGAAGAGTCTCTGTGTGTGTGGGACAGTGAAGAGTCTCTGTGTGTGTGGGACAGTGAAGAGTCTCTGTGTGTGTGGGACAGTGAAGAGTCTCTGTGTGTGTGGGACAGTGAAGAGTCTCTGTGTGTGTGGGACAGTGAAGAGTCTCTGTTAAAGACCTAAATCACCTTAATTCAGGTATGAAAACCTCTCAAGTCTGTTACACTCAAGTCTAAAATGTGCAATCCAATGTTCTCTAATTTTACCACTTACAATATTATTGGTGTTAAAAAACACTGAAAAAGGACAATAATACTTTTGATGTATTTAGTAGAAAGACAATAGGCTTACATCACCATATCTGACATAGAGAGAAAGCAGAATGGAATGAACATGTTATGTATTCATTTATTTAAAGAACTGCAATGTTACTATGTTAAAATGTTAAAATATTTTCTATTCCATACGTCTGTCCCATAGACTGTAAAAATAATGGACGGGACAAGCTCCCCGGTCTAGTGAAGCTTTTATTTGTAGAGCTCCCCCTACTGACTGGCTGCAGTATAGGTCATAAGCCCCGCCTCCTCAATGATAACAGATGGGATAAAATACTCGTCACATCATTTTTTTCCAAACCTAAACTCTGCTGTGATCATTAGTTATTATCACCCCACATTGTGTTCAAGTGCTCATTTTTCTGTGAAGTTTGTTTTAAATAAGTTATTTGAGGTTTAAAAACTGGATTTTACGTCATATTTGACGATGATTGACAGCCGCCGATCTTGCGTAGCTCTCTTTGTGAATAACAAAAGTTACGTAGTGAAGGAAAGCCGAGACGCCATTGAATTTTTCCGTTCAGTTTTTTCGTCTTTTTGGAGCTGTAAAATGAGTTGTTCTGCAGTAAACTGTTCTAACCGACCTGTGGGAGATAACGGATCTTTGCAGTTTTTTCGGTAAGTAAAAAAGTGATTTATGTGTCATTGGTTAAAGTCGTTATCTAGCTAGCTAACACATAAGCAGTCTAAGGTTAGAAATGTTGTAAAGCTAGGTTACTTATCCGGCATGATTTATCTTTTTATTTTATTTTATTAAATGAGCAAACCTAATAACTGACATGCTATGTTTCTTCATATTGTTATGTCGTTATTGTGATTGAAATTGTATTTAAAACCAAGAATCGTAATATAAAATCCGCTCATAGATGCGGTTCATTGACTGTACAGTTATTTTACAGTTAAAAATAAAAAGTCTGATAAAGTCTTAAAAAAGTATCGAGGGCAAAAACAAAGTCACATAATTGTAATCTGGCCTGCATCATTACTAATGTGTACATGTTTACAGTCTGAGTGATAAGTGGACTAAACCGAGAGGAACAGGTTTTACTTTCACCGTGCAGGCTGAAATTCATAGGACTATATACGAGGGGAGAATATTTCTCTATGTGTCCAGATAAAACTAAAGGTAAGATGTGATTTAATATAACTGTTACTGATTTAAGATCCAGATAAAACTAAAGGTAAGATGTGATTTAATATAACTGTTCCTGATTTAAGATCCAGATAAAACTAAAGGTAAGATGTGATTTAATATAACTGTTACTGATTTAAGATCCAGATAAAACTAAAGGTAAGATGTGATTTAATATAACTGTTACTGATTTAAGATCCAGATAAAACTAAAGGTAAGATGTGATTTAATATAACTGTTACTGATTTAAGATCCAGATAAAACTAAAGGTAAGATGTGATTTAATATAACTGTTACTGATTTAAGATCCAGATAAAACTAAAGGTAAGATGTGATTTAATATAACTGTTACTGATTTAAGATCCAGATAAAACTAAAGGTAAGATGTGATTTAATATAACTGTTACTGATTTAAGATCCAGATAAAACTAAAGGTAAGATGTGATTTAATATAACTGTTACTGATTTAAGATCCAGATAAAACTAAAGGTAAGATCTGATTTAATATAACTGTTACTGATTTAAGATCCAGATAAAACTAAAGGTAAGATGTGATTTAATATAACTGTTACTGATTTAAGATCCAGATAAAACTAAAGGTAAGCTCTGATTTAATATAACTGTTACTGATTTAAGATCCAGATAAAACTAAAGGTAAGATGTGATTTAATATAACTGTTACTGATTTAAGAGACTAACTGAAACGTGAACACAAACATCAACAACCTGCGGTGGTGTAATGTAATATTAACCGAGCATCATGCTGTTTAAACTGATAAATGTTCTGCATTGTCTTCCACACACCACCAATTCAACAGTCACAAGTTGATCATATTGTAAATGTAATGATGCTCATTCAGAATTTGTTCTAAAAATTGACAAAACCTGACAAACATTGAGGTGATTGTGACTGTGTCTGTATTTATCACCTTTGAAAGGAAGGTGTTAACACAGGAGACCAGTGTTACACACAACATGCTGCTGTTATTGTAGTTAGGAGGAGACAGAGGCTCAATAAAAGAAGACATAAAGATCACGTTTTCCCCCACACATGTTAATATGTTTTAAATGTCATGCATTTATTTTTGATTTTGCTTCAATAATCGTTAACGAAGAGAAACACCAGGATTAAACTACAGGCTGTTGTTGCCTTTTTATAGCCAAAGATAACTGAACATTCACAGCCTCTGTATTCAAAACAATTTCAACATCAACATTTATTTCTTCCTGTTTCCCTCTTTTCACCAACAGTATATTTTAAACTGGGATTTATTTTTTCTCAGGTCTCTCGTCTCTCCTCCAGCTCGCCCCCTGCGGTGCGCTCCTCTCCATAGTGCGCTCGTCTCCTCCCTCTAAAGCTGCTGCTACTCTGTAGGACGCTTTGATTGGGGCACCTCACCAATAAAATACTATTTTATATTTTATAAGCAGTTTGCCACCACACTGCACTTTTACTCTCCAAAGACATATGAGTATGTGTGTGACAACTTTAACAAAGCTTTAGCACACAGTCACACCATCCACACAGCTGATCCAGGATTTACTGTAGCATCTTCTACAGCACTGAAAGGTCATGTACAGGCAAACAGAGAGAAGGGAAAAGAAACAATCTGTGCTCTCAAATAACAAAGCAGTCTCAAATCTTTTTGAGGAATTACAGCTAAAAAAGATTCTACTTTGCATGCAGTACATCCTCTGATAAATAAAGTGAAGTACTTTGATTGAGTTTCTGTGGTGTTCCTGTAGGTGACCATGATGCAGCCAGACTGAAGCAGCAGCTTGTGAAGGTGGACGCCACATAGGACTCAAAGGTAAAATGATCTCTCATATGATTGGACCGTGTTATTGTAACCGCTATCAGCATCAAAGTAATTTTAGTAACAATTTATAATCCTTCTTAAAATGTAAGGAAGACTAGCAGAAGATTTTAACAGCCTCTATGGTTCTGCAAGAAGTTCATGTTTAAATTGTTCTTCTTTCTGTCTTCAAGGAAATCAATGCTCAAAGGAAACAGCAGTCCAGACTCTGATTCCAGCTCCGGTGAGGTTCTGCACACAAACTGGCTGTCTGATTATATGAGAATATTTAAGATTAGTTTAATTCATCAGGCTGGCCCATGTGATGACAGTTTACAATAATCTTCAATAGAAAGTGGCAGGAACACTTTTGTCTTCAAACATAAATTCATAAAGCTGATCATATTATTGGATTCATCATGTCTTATTATATATTTAGTTTTTCCTCTTTAATAGTTCTCCTGTCTTTAAAGTAAACTGAAGTTTAGCAGAACCTGAGGACAGATCTGATTTCAGGTCTGAAGCAGAAACATCACAGTAAAATTCATTATACTTTACATTTAACTCTGTGATTGTTTTTCTTTATTACAGAAGATGCTCTCAGATTCAGATCCATCAGCAACCCCTGACAACATGGAGGACTCGTCCCCCGACAACGCGGAGGGCTCGTCCCCCGACAACATGGGGGACTCGTCCCCCGACAACGCGGGGGACTCGTCCCCCGACAACCTGGGGGACTCGTCCCCCGACAACCTGGGGGACTCGTCCCCCGACAACATGGGGGACTCGTGTTACTCTAGACAAAATTGGTAACCTCCTGCCCTTACCTGGTGCAGATACGTCTGATACGGCAGAGACAGTTCCAGGACCAGATATTAGTCTCGACTGTTTTTCTCCAATCGACCTTTCAGAGCTAAATTCAATTATTTCTGCGTCAAAACCGTCAACCTGTCTTTTAGACCCAATCCCAACCAAGCTGTTTAAGGAAGTCTTTCCCTTAGTTAGCAACTCTATATTAGATATGATCAATATGTCTTTACTGGCAGGGTATGTACCACAGTCATTTAAAGTAGCAGTAATCAAACCTCTACTTAAAAAGCCTACTCTAGATTCAGGAACTCTAGCTCACTACAGGCCTATATCCAACCTTCCTTTTATCTCAAAGATCCTGGAGAAAGTGGTAGCTAATCAGCTGTGTGACTTTCTCCATGACAACAGTTTATTTGAGGAGTTTCAGTCAGGATTTAGAGTCCACCATAACACTGAGACTGCACTAGTTAGAGTTACAAACGATCTACTTCTAGCTTCAGACAGGGGACTTCTGTCTGTGCTCGTCTTGTTAGATCTTAGTGCTGCTTTTGACACCATTGACCATCAGATCCTATTATACAGACTAGAACATTTACTTGGAATTACAGGGACTGCTTTAAGTTGGTTTGAATCCTACTCATCAGACCGATCTCAGTTTGTACATGTTAATGATGAGTCCTCTATGCACACCAAAGTTAGCCATGGAGTGCCACAAGGTTCAGTGCTTGGACCAATTCTCTTTACATTATATATGCTTCCTCTGGGAAATATTATGAGGAAACACTCCATACAGTTTCATTGTTATGCAGATGATACTCAGCTCTTTGTATCAATGAAGCCCGATGGCACCAGTCAGTTATGTCAGCTAGAAACGTGCCTTAAGGACGTTAGGACCTGGATGACCAGAAATGTTTTTGCTCCTTAACTCAGACAAGACTGAAGTTATTGTGCTAGGCCCTAAGAACCTCAGAGAGACTTTTTCTAGTGCTGTGACTGTCCTTAGTGACATCAGCCTGGCATCTAGCAGCACTGTTAGGAATCTAGGAGTTCTTTTTGATCAAGATATGTCCTTTACCTCTCACATCAGGCAAATTTCAAGAACAGCCTATTTTCACCTTCGTAATATATCCAAGATCAAGAATATCCTGTCGCAAAATGATGCAGAAAAACTAGTTCATGCATTTGTTACCTCCTTGTTGGATTATTGTAATTCTGTTTTGTCAGGGTGCTCTGGTGGGTCTCTAAAGACTCTTCAACTAGTCCAGAACGCTGCAGCTCATGTACTGACTAGAACTAGGAAAAGGGACCACAACGGTCCCAGGACGCAGGCCTGCTGGTGGTACCTACAGTCTCTAAGTGTACTATGGGAGGTAAAGCCTTCAGTTATCAGGCTCCTCTCTGGAATCGCCTTCCAGCCGAGGTCCAGGAGGCAGACACAGTCTGTATTCTTAAGAATAGACTTAAAACTTTCCTTTTTGATAAATCTTATAGTTAGTGCTGGTGTAGACCAGCTCTTAGTTATGCTGCTATAGGCTTAGACTAGGGGGGAAACTGGCACCTTGAGATCGTTGGTCTTTTACCTGCTTTTTGTAAAGTGTCTCGAGATAACACTTGTTATGAGTTGACGCTATACAAATAAAAATTGATTGATTGATGATTGACACACAGAGACACACACACAACAAAAGAATCCCAGTCCGTCTTTGATTGAAACATTGTTTATATAAAATGAGGTAGAGGTGAGTGTCAGAGGAGAAACAGTACCATCTAGTGGCTGTTAGAGGAACTGCAGCTCAACACAAAGCAGACAGGAGATCAGTTTAAAGACACAGTGTGTGTGTGTGTGTGTGTGTGTGTGTGTGTGTGTGTGTGTGTGTGTGTGTGTGTGTGTGTGTGTGTATGTGTGTGTCTGTGTGGTCAGTATAGCTTCATAGAGGCTTCAAACAGGAGGCTCAGGTCCTCCTCGGTGTGTTCTCTGGGGGACAGTTTGGTCACTCGCTCCTGAAACAGCCAAACAGAAACAGTTTTATCTCAAACGTCCCACAGTGACATGTGACAGGCTGCAGGTGAGCTCACACCTGAGTCCCCACAGTGACATATGACAGGCTGCAGGTGAGCTCACACCTGAGTCCCCACAGTGACATGTGACAGGCTGCAGGTGAGCTCACACCTGAGTCCCCACAGTGACATGTGACAGGCTGCAGGTGACCTCACACCTGAGTCCCCACAGTGACATATGACAGGCTGCAGGTGAGCTCACACCTGAGTCCCCACAGTGACATATGACAGGCTGCAGGTGAGCTCACAACACACCTGAGGGATGGTTCCTTTCACCAGATCCGGGATGTCGTCTTTACTATAGCCCACAGCAGCGAGTCCGTCCTCCACCTTCAGGTCGTACAGTAACTGACGCAGCGTGTCTGCAAGAACAGGACCTGCATCCTCCCGCTTCACCTGACTGATGTCTGCACCTGAACGCAACACAGAGGGATTATAACTGTACCTTAACATGGAGTCTGTCACTGCACCTGAACGCCTCACAGAGTAGGTCGCTGTACCTGAACGCCTCACAGAGTCTGTCGCTGCACCTGAACGCCTCACAGAGTCTGTCACTGCACCTGAACGCCTCACAGAGTAGGTCGCTGTACCTGAACGCCTCACACAGTCTATCGCTGCACCTGAACGCCTCACAGAGTCTGTTAATGCACCTGAACGCCTCACAGAGTCTGTTAATGCACCTGAACGCCTCAGAGTCTGTCGCTGCACCTGAAAGCCTGACAGAGTCTGTTAATGCACCTGAACGCCTCACAGAGTCTGTCGCTGCACCTGAACGCCTCACAGAGTCTGTTAATGCACCTGAACGCCTCACAGAGTCTGTCTGAGTGCAGGTTGTGTTTTGTGTGTGTTGTGCTTTATGAACAGATACCAAGGATCTCTGCAGCCTCCAGGTGGCGCTCTGGACACATTGGAGCTGTGAAGTTGAAGACGGCCGGAGACGTGAGGACGACTGAGAGACCATGAGGCTGAGGACACACACACACACACACACACACACACACACACACACACACACACACACACACACACACACACACACACACACACACACACACACACACACACACACACACACACACACACACACACACACACACACACACACACACACACACACACACACACACACACACACACACACACACACACACACACACACACACACACACACTTTATTGACGGTTATAGACGCAAACATTTCTCTAACTAAACGTCGTCTTCATAAGAAAACAGCTGGTCCATGTCGTCTTCTCGTCACTCACCACCAGGGCGTGCTCCACGCTGTAACCCTTCGCTGAGTGAGTCTTCACGTTGCCAGCGATCGGATAGGACATCCCGTGACTGCACAGAGGAACACTTTGATCACTGAGACGCTGCATACTTTTATTACATTTATTAATATTTTTATATTTCTCTGTCAGAGGTGACGACCTGCAGAGTTTATGATCTTTTAAGAGTTATTAATAAACTGTGAGCTGAGAGACGAGGTCATCGTCTCTGCATCTCTCTGACTTTGTCGTATCATAAATGTCTGTAGAATCACAGGGTGGCAGCAAAGTGCCGATGTGGCACGCAAAGCATCCTGGTACATGTAGGCACTGCAGGCCAGAATCTGGAGTGTTAGCTTTGAGTGACATCTGTAAATGTTCAGGAGGTTAACGTGAGCAGAGACGATTCTCTCACCACAGATGAACTCCAGCGTTTCCAAAACCAATCCCAGCAAACACACTGGCCAGGTGCATGCTGGACCGGGCCTCCAGGTCCTCAGGGTCCCGCACCGCTCTGCAAACAAACAAACGATCACACATCGTGCTAACAGGAATCCTGCTCACGGTTCGGAAAAATCCTAAAGCGACACTCTGTAACTCCTCCTCCTTCAAACAGTCGATCTAATGGAAGCACCAACAGGGAGGATGGCGTCTCTCTCATGGCATCCACAGAGCGCCCCGCTCGCCTGTTTTCAGCACTATGTAACTTTGTCAGCGGGTCGAGGTCATCTGGTGAGAAGTGAGTACGTCTTTACGGCGCTAGTTCACACAGCAGCCTTCAGCTACAAATCAGCCAGTTAGCCCGTCTCTGTTTGATACAGTACGGGATTATTTACTGTCATTTAATATTAAGAAATATATAATCAACAGATTTATGTTTTTTTGTGTTTTTATTCAATGTGTTGATTCTGAAACGCAGATAAAGAACCTGAACACATCATAAACCTCCGACATCTTCTCGTAAACGAGGAGAACAGCAGCTCTGTTTGATTTAAACCTTAAGTGGAGTTCCACAGAGAACCTGTTCGGGTCCTCTGTGGTTCTGCTGATTTCAACTTTTTGTTACCGTTTCATGTACTTGGCGAGGACATTAAGGGCGTGGCGGGACCAGACGTCGCTGATGGGGTTGCTGCCTTGGTAGGCGGGGCGGTTGATGGGGTTGGGGGGGCAGGGGCTCCTCTGGTTGTAAGGCAGGGCGGTGTACGACTCCAGAGCGTGACTGAAGGAAATAAAAATGATAAATTAATAAATGCACAAAATCAAATTAAAGAGTCCATATTATGCCCTTTTTGGGGTTCATATATTTAATCTATGTTCCTACTTTTGTACGTTCACAATAGATAAAGTTCTAAAAAAGTTTCTGTTTTGGGGCACGCTGGTGGCTGTTGGGCCTCAGCCATGTGCATGGGACAAGCGACTCAGGCCTGTATCACAGTTCTCAAGCCTGACTAGAGTATTTTGGAGGGAACTGAACAAAGGGGTCTTAGCCCAGCAACCCCCCAACAGAAACCAACAAATAGGTGTGAAAAGTGGGGGGGTGTCTGAATTCTCTATCCTCATTGGAGGAGGCCTGCTCACGTCTTTAAAAGCAATCACCAGGCATTGCTTCCTTCTCTTCAAGTGTGGTCTGCCGACACCAGAGGATACCCTCTCCATATGATGGACTCCATCATTCGAGACAAAGCCTTTCCTCCTCTTGGCTTACATAAGTTAAACTCCAGAGCTGAGGTTGCTCAGTATAGGTAGCTCTTCACATGCTGAATTCAAGCATCAGAGGATTGAGCTGACTACTTCCACGGCATATTTTCAGGAGTTTTGGGCGCAATCAGATGCTATCAGGTTCGAGCAAAAAGAAGAGTTTCTTTCCTTTGATTTTTCGTAAGACGTCATTGAACGCAACTGGACAGGAGCGCTGAAGGAAGCCCACTGATCCCTGAATCCACAAGAACACATAAAGAACTTGGCTCCTGCAACCAGAAGACCCTATAGAGCAGCGCTCTGGTTGAAGATCTGAATCCTGCTACCCTCCTCCTACATCTGCCACGAAGGAAACCTGCCTGAATCTGCTGATTTAACATTCAACAGAGTGACGATCTAACCAACTTTGCAACGATCACCAGGAGTTACCCCAAGTAAGAGCTTTGGTCTGGGCAGAAATAGTTTCAGAAATAGTTATGTTTCTTTTATACCCACTGATAATTATGCATCATTGTTGACGAGATGTCACATTCTGTATATTATCTGTTGTAAGCTGCTGCATTTGTTTTATTGTAATGAACTGCTGTGTTCGTCTATGTGTTTAATGCTATGCTAGTTTACCTTCAGTCAACGGCTTTCACAATCAGAAAGACCAGTGTACCTGCCATTGAATCAAATTCCGGCCACTGGCTTTCTGGTGTTTAAGTAACAGTGACTGAACTCAGCTCAGAGAGCTCAAACTATTTCAAAAGGCAGCCACACGGCTTCCTTTGTTGTCCACCATTTTGTCACCATGTGACGAAGCCACATGGTGCATTGTCTCTCTCCACCATCTTGTTCTCTCTCTCTCTCTCTCTCTCTCTCTCACACACATCTACATACACACTCATCTGCACACACACACATTTACACCTCATCCACAAGCCTTTGCTTGATAATGTTTGTTGCTTAGATTAGTTTATAATAGTTATTTGTTTAATTAAGTTCATTGATTTTGGATTGATGTTGCTTTGTTTAAATAAATTCTGTTATAATTTAAGAGAGCAGTTGTTTGTGGTTACTGGTGTATTTGCATTGTGATATAAGCTGGGTGAGAAGGCTTTGTGTACGGATTTCACACCTTCAATTTATTAAATATAGTTATTCATTATTAATAATATTAGTCATTAAATAACTAATTTGAGACTGATTTGAGTGATATTTTGGTTATATTTACCTGATTACAGGTTGGTGCCCCAAAACGAGATTAAACATAGTTTAATGATATTTTATTTATATTATTAATAATTAAGTATAATTATTAAAGAATATAACCAAAGTTGACTTGATACAACCCCAACATGGCGCAATGGTTAGGGCGCGCGTCCCATGTATTGAGACTTTCGTCTCGAGCGGTAGGCCCGGGTTCACTTCCACCCGTGGCCCCTTTCCGCATGTCATTCCCCGCTCTCTCTCTCTCTGGTTTCAGACTCTATCCACTGTCCTCTCTCTCTGGTTTCTGACTCTATCCGCTGTCCTCTCTCTCTGGTTTCAGACTCTATCCACTGTCCTCTCTCTCTCTCTGGTTTCAGACTCTATCCGCTGTCCTCTCTCTCTGGTTTCAGACTCTATCCACTGTCCTCTCTCTCTCTGGTTTCAGACTCTATCCACTGTCCTCTCTCTCTCTGGTTTCAGACTCTATCCACTGTCCTCTCTCTCTCTGGTTTCAGACTCTATCCACTGTCCTCTCTCTCTCTGCTTTCAGACTCTATCCACTGTCCTCTCTCTCTCTCTCTGGTTTCTGACTCTATCCACTGTCCTCTCTCTCTCTCTGGTTTCAGACTCTATCCGCTGTCCTCTCTCTCTGGTTTCAGACTCTATCCACTGTCCTCTCTCTCTCTGGTTTCTGACTCTATCCACTGTCCTCTCTCTCCCTGGTTTCTGACTCTATCCACTGTCCTCTCTCTCCCTGGTTTCTGACTCTATCCACTGTCCTCTCTCTCTCTCTCTGCTTTCAGACTCTATCCACTGTCCTCTCTCTCTCTCTGGTTTCTGACTCTATCCACTGTCCTCTCTCTCTCTGGTTTCTGACTCTATCCACTGTCCTCTCTCTCTCTCTGGTTTCTGACTCTATCCACTGTCCTCTCTCTCTATCTGGTTTCTGACTCTATCCACTGTCCTCTCTCTCTCTGGTTTCAGACTCTATCCACTGTCCTCTCTCTCTCTGGTTTCAGACTCTATCCACTGTCCTCTCTCTCTCCCTGGTTTCTGACTCTATCCACTGTCCTCTCTCTCTCTGGTTTCAGACTCTATCCACTGTCCTCTCTCTCTCCCTGGTTTCTGACTCTATCCACTGTCCTCTCTCTCTCTGGTTTCAGACTCTATCCACTGTCCTCTCTCTCTCTCTGGTTTCTGACTCTATCCACTGTCCTCTCTCTCTCTGGTTTCAGACTCTATCCACCGTCCACTCTCTCTCTCTGGTTTCTGACTCTATCCACTGTCCTCTCTCTCTCTGGTTTCAGACTCTATCCACTGTCCTCTCTCTCTCTCTGGTTTCTGACTCTATCCACTGTCCTCTCTCTCTGGTTTCTGACTCTATCCACTGTCCTCTCTCTCTCTGGTTTCAGACTCTATCCACTGTCCTCTCTCTCTCTCTGGTTTCTGACTCTATCCACTGTCCTCTCTCTCTCTCTGGTTTCAGACTCTATCCACTGTCCTCTCTCTCTCTGGTTTCTGACTCTATCCACTGTCCTCTCTCTCTCTCTGGTTTCTGACTCTATCCACTGTCCTCTCTCTCTCTGGTTTCTGACTCTATCCACTGTCCTCTCTCTCTCTCTGGTTTCAGACTCTATCCACTGTCCTCTCTCTCTCTCTGGTTTCAGACTCTATCCACTGTCCTCTCTCTCTCTGGTTTCTGACTCTATCCACTGTCCTCTCTCTCTCTCTCTGGTTTCTGACTCTATCCACTGTCCTCTCTCTCTCTCTGGTTTCAGACTCTATCCACTGTCCTCGCTCTCTCTCTGGTTTCTGAATCTATCCACTGTCCTCTCTCTCTCTGGTTTCAGACTCTATCCACTGTCCTCTCTCTCTCTCTGGTTTCAGACTCTATCCACTGTCCTCTCTCTCTGGTTTCAGACTCTATCCACTGTCCCCTCTCTCTCTCTGGTTTCTGACTCTATCCACTGTCCTCTCTCTCTCTGGTTTCAGACTCTATCCACTGTCCTCTCTCTCTCTCTGGTTTCAGACTCTATCCACTGTCCTCTCTCTCTCTGGTTTCTGACTCTATCCACTGTCCTCTCTCTCTCTCTGGTTTCAGACTCTATCCACTGTCCTCTCTCTCTCTCTGGTTTCTGACTCTATCCACTGTCCTCTCTCTCTCTGGTTTCTGACTCTATCCACTGTCCTCTCTCTCTCTGGTTTCTGACTCTATCCACTGTCCTCTCTCTCTCTCTGGTTTCAGACTCTATCCACTGTCCTCTCTCTCTCTCTGGTTTCTGACTCTATCCACTGTCCTCTCTCTCTCTCTGGTTTCAGACTCTATCCACTGTCCTCTCTCTCTCTCTGGTTTCAGACTCTATCCACTGTCCTCTCTCTCTCTCTGGTTTCAGACTCTATCCACTGTCCTCTCTCTCTCTCTGGTTTCAGACTCTATCCACTGTCCTCTCTCTCTCTCTCTGGTTTCTGACTCTATCCACTGTCCTCTCTCTCTCTCTGGTTTCTGACTCTATCCACTGTCCTCTCTCTCTCTGGTTTCAGACTCTATCCACTGTCCTCTCTCTCTCTCTGGTTTCAGACTCTATCCACTGTCCTCTCTCTCTGGTTTCTGACTCTATCCACTGTCCTCTCTCTCTCTCTGGTTTCAGACTCTATCCACTGTCCTCTCTCTCTCTGGTTTCTGACTCTATCCACTGTCCTCTCTCTCTGGTTTCTGACTCTATCCACTGTCCTCTCTCTCTCTGGTTTCTGACTCTATCCACTGTCCTCTCTCTCTCTCTGGTTTCAGACTCTATCCACTGTCCTCTCTCTCTGGTTTCAGACTCTATCCACTGTCCTCTCTCTCTCTCTGGTTTCAGACTCTATCCACTGTCCTCTCTCTCTCTGGTTTCTGACTCTATCCACTGTCCTCTCTCTCTCTGGTTTCTGACTCTATCCACTGTCCTCTCTCTCTCTGGTTTCTGACTCTATCCACTGTCCTCTCTCTCTCTCTGGTTTCTGACTCTATCCACTGTCCTCTCTCTCTGGTTTCAGACTCTATCCACTGTCCTCTCTCTCTCTCTGGTTTCAGACTCTATCCACTGTCCTCTCTCTCTGGTTTCAGACTCTATCCACTGTCCCCTCTCTCTCTCTGGTTTCTGACTCTATCCACTGTCCTCTCTCTCTCTGGTTTCAGACTCTATCCACTGTCCTCTCTCTCTCTCTGGTTTCAGACTCTATCCACTGTCCTCTCTCTCTCTGGTTTCTGACTCTATCCACTGTCCTCTCTCTCTCTCTGGTTTCAGACTCTATCCACTGTCCTCTCTCTCTGGTTTCAGACTCTATCCACTGTCCTCTCTCTCTCTCTGGTTTCAGACTCTATCCACTGTCCTCTCTCTCTCTGGTTTCTGACTCTATCCACTGTCCTCTCTCTCTCTGGTTTCTGACTCTATCCACTGTCCTCTCTCTCTCTGGTTTCTGACTCTATCCACTGTCCTCTCTCTCTCTCTGGTTTCTGACTCTATCCACTGTCCTCTCTCTCTGGTTTCAGACTCTATCCACTGTCCTCTCTCTCTCTCTGGTTTCAGACTCTATCCACTGTCCTCTCTCTCTCTCTGGTTTCAGACTCTATCCACTGTCCTCTCTCTCTCTAGTTTCTGACTCTATCCACTGTCGTCTCTCTCTCTGGTTTCTGACTCTATCCACTGTCCTCTCTCTCTCTCTGGTTTCAGACTCTATCCACTGTCCTCTCTCTCTCTGGTTTCTGACTCTATCCACTGTCCTCTCTCTCTCTGGTTTCAGACTCTATCCACTGTCCTCTCTCTCTGGTTTCAGACTCTATCCACTGTCCTCTCTCTCTCTGGTTTCTGACTCTATCCACTGTCCTCTCTCTCTCTCTGGTTTCAGACTCTATCCACTGTCCTCTCTCTCTGGTTTCTGACTCTATCCACTGTCCTCTCTCTCTCTCTGGTTTCAGACTCTATCCACTGTCCTCTCTCTCTCTGGTTTCTGACTCTATCCACTGTCCTCTCTCTATGGTTTCTGACTCTATCCACTGTCCTCTCTCTCTCTCTGGTTTCTGACTCTATCCACTGTCCTCTCTCTCTCTCTGGTTTCTGACTCTATCCACTGTCCTCTCTCTCTCTCTGGTTTCAGACTCTATCCACTGTCCTCTCTCTCTCTGGTTTCTGACTCTATCCACTGTCCTCTCTCTCTCTGGTTTCTGACTCTATCCACTGTCCTCTCTCTCTCTGGTTTCTGACTCTATCCACTGTCCTCTCTCTCTCTCTGGTTTCTGACTCTATCCACTGTCCTCTCTCTCTCTCTGGTTTCTGACTCTATCCACTGTCCTCTCTCTCTCTCTGGTTTCTGACTCTATCCACTGTCCTCTCTCTCTCTGGTTTCTGACTCTATCCACTGTCCTCTCTCTCCCTGGTTTCTGACACTATCCACTGTCCTCTCTCTCTGGTTTCTGACTCTATCCACTGTCCTCTCTCTCTCTGGTTTCAGACTCTATCCACTGTCCTCTCTCTCTCTCTGGTTTCTGACTCTATCCACTGTCCTCTCTCTCTCTCTGGTTTCAGACTCTATCCACTGTCCTCTCTCTCTCTCTGGTTTCTGACTCTATCCACTGTCCTCTCTCTCTCTGGTTTCTGACTCTATCCACTGTCCTCTCTCTCTCTCTGGTTTCTGACTCTATCCACTGTCCTCGCTCTCTCTCTGGTTTCTGAATCTATCCACTGTCCTCTCTCTCTCTGGTTTCAGACTCTATCCACTGTCCTCTCTCTCTCTCTGGTTTCAGACTCTATCCACTGTCCTCTCTCTCTGGTTTCAGACTCTATCCACTGTCCCCTCTCTCTCTCTGGTTTCTGACTCTATCCACTGTCCTCTCTCTCTCTGGTTTCAGACTCTATCCACTGTCCTCTCTCTCTGGTTTCAGACTCTATCCACTGTCCTCTCTCTCTCTGGTTTCTGACTCTATCCACTGTCCTCTCTCTCTCTGGTTTCAGACTCTATCCACTGTCCTCTCTCTCTGGTTTCAGACTCTATCCACTGTCCTCTCTCTCTCTCTGGTTTCTGACTCTATCCACTGTCCTCTCTCTCTCTGGTTTCAGACTCTATCCACTGTCCTCTCTCTCTCTCTGGTTTCTGACTCTATCCACTGTCCTCTCTCTCTCTGGTTTCTGACTCTATCCACTGTCCTCGCTCTCTCTCTGGTTTCTGAATCTATCCACTGTCCTCTCTCTCTCTGGTTTCAGACTCTATCCACTGTCCTCTCTCTCTCTCTGGTTTCAGACTCTATCCACTGTCCTCTCTCTCTGGTTTCAGACTCTATCCACTGTCCCCTCTCTCTCTCTGGTTTCTGACTCTATCCACTGTCCTCTCTCTCTCTGGTTTCAGACTCTATCCACTGTCCTCTCTCTGGTTTCAGACTCTATCCACTGTCCTCTCTCTCTCTGGTTTCTGACTCTATCCACTGTCCTCTCTCTCTCTGGTTTCAGACTCTATCCACTGTCCTCTCTCTCTGGTTTCAGACTCTATCCACTGTCCCCTCTCTCTCTCTGGTTTCTGACTCTATCCACTGTCCTCTCTCTCTCTGGTTTCAGACTCTATCCACTGTCCTCTCTCTCTGGTTTCAGACTCTATCCACTGTCCTCTCTCTCTCTGGTTTCTGACTCTATCCACTGTCCTCTCTCTCTCTGGTTTCAGACTCTATCCACTGTCCTCTCTCTCTCTGGTTTCAGACTCTATCCACTGTCCTCTCTCTCTCTGGTTTCTGACTCTATCCACTGTCCTCTCTCTCTGGTTTCTGACTCTATCCACTGTCCTCTCTCTCTCTGGTTTCAGACTCTATCCATTGTCCTCTCTCTCTCTGGTTTCAGACTCTATCCACTGTCCTCTCTCTCTCTCTGGTTTCAGACTCTATCCACTGTCTCTCTCTCTCTGGTTTCAGACTCTATCCACTGTCCTCTCTCTCTCTGGTTTCAGACTCTATCCACTGTCCTCTCTCTCTCTCTGGTTTCTGACTCTATCCACTGTCCTCTCTCTCTCTCTGGTTTCTGACTCTATCCACTGTCCTCTCTCTCTCTCTGGTTTCAGACTCTATCCACTGTCCTCTCTCTCTGGTTTATGACTCTATCCACTGTCCTCTCTCTCTCTCTGGTTTCTGACTCTATCCACTGTCCTCTCTCTCTCTGGTTTCAGACTCTATCCACTGTCCTCTCTCTCTCTGGTTTCTGACTCTATCCACTGTCCTCTCTCTCTCTCTGGTTTCAGACTCTATCCACTGTCCTCTCTCTCTGGTTTCTGACTCTATCCACTGTCCTCTCTCTCTCTCTGGTTTCAGACTCTATCCACTGTCCTCTCTCTCTCTCTGGTTTCAGACTCTATCCACTGTCCTCTCTCTCTCTCTGGTTTCAGACTCTATCCACTGTCCTCTCTCTCTCTGGTTTCTGACTCTATCCACTGTCCTCTCTCTCTCTCTGGTTTCTGACTCTATCCACTGTCCTCTCTCTCTGGTTTCAGACTCTATCCACTGTCCTCTCTCTCTCTCTGGTTTCAGACTCTATCCACTGTCCTCTCTCTCTCTGGATTCTGACTCTATCCACTGTCCTCTCTCTCTCTGGTTTCAGACTCTATCCACTGTCCTCTCTCTCTGGTTTCAGACTCTATCCACTGTCCTCTCTCTCTCTGGTTTCAGACTCTATCCACTGTCCTCTCTCTCTCTCTGGTTTCTGACTCTATCCATTGTCCTCTCTCTCTCTGGTTTCTGACTCTATCCACTGTCCTCTCTCTCTCTCTGGTTTCTGACTCTATCCACTGTCCTCTCTCTCCTCTGGTTTCAGACTCTATCCACTGTCCTCTCTCTCTCTGGTTTCAGACTCTATCCACTGTCCTCTCTCTCTCTCTGGTTTCAGACTCTATCCACTGTTCTCTCTCTCTGGTTTCTGACTCTATCCACTGTCCTCTCTCTCTCTCTGGTTTCTGACTCTATCCACTGTCCTCTCTCTCTCTCTGGTTTCAGACTCTATCCACTGTCCTCTCTCTCTCTGGTTTCAGGACTCTATCCACTGTCCTCTCTCTCTCTCTGGTTTCAGACTCTATCCACTGTCCTCTCTCTCTCTGGTTTCTGACTCTATCCACTGTCCTCTCTCTCTCTCTGGTTTCTGACTCTATCCACTGTCCTCTCTCTCTCTCTGGTTTCTGACTCTATCCACTGTCCTCTCTCTCTCTGGTTTCAGACTCTATCCACTGTCCTCTCTCTCTCTCTGGTTTCAGACTCTAACCACTGTCCTCTCTCTCTCTGGTTTCTGACTCTATCCACTGTCCTCTCTCTCTCTCTCTGGTTTCTGACTCTATCCACTGTCCTCTCTCTCTGGTTTCAGACTCTATCCACTGTCCTCTCTCTCTCTCTGGTTTCTGACTCTATCCACTGTCCTCTCTCTCTGGTTTCAGACTCTATCCACTGTCCTCTCTCTCTCTCTGGTTTCAGACTCTATCCACTGTCCTCTCTCTCTCTGGTTTCTGACTCTATCCACTGTCCTCTCTCTCTCTGGTTTCAGACTCTATCCACTGTCCTCTCTCTCTGGTTTCAGACTCTATCCACTGTCCTCTCTCTCTCTGGTTTCTGACTCTATCCACTGTCCTCTCTCTCTCTGGTTTCTGACTCTATCCACTGTCCTCTCTCTCTCTCTGGTTTCAGACTCTATCCACTGTCCTCTCTCTCTGGTTTCTGACTCTATCCACTGTCCTCTCTCTCTCTCTGGTTTCTGACTCTATCCACTGTCCTCTCTCTCTCTGGTTCTGACTCTATCCACTGTCCTCTCTCTCTCTCTGGTTTCAGACTCTATCCACTGTCCTCTCTCTCTCTGGTTTCTGACTCTATCCACTGTCCTCTCTCTCTCTGGTTTCAGACTCTATCCACTGTCCTCTCTCTCTCTCTGGTTTCTGACTCTATCCACTGTCCTCTCTCTCTGGTTTCTGACTCTATCCACTGTCCTCTCTCTCTGGTTTCTGACTCTATCCACTGTCCTCTCTCTCTGGTTTCAGACTCTATCCACTGTCCTCTCTCTCTGGTTTCTGACTCTATCCACTGTCCTCTCTCTCTCTCTGGTTTCAGACTCTATCCACTGTCCTCTCTCTCTCTGGTTTCTGACTCTATCCACTGTCCTCTCTCTCTCTGGTTTCAGACTCTATCCACTGTCCTCTCTCCTCTCTGGTTTCTGACTCTATCCACTGTCCTCTCTCTCTCTGGTTTCAGACTCTATCCACTGTCCTCTCTCTCTCTCTGGTTTCAGACTCTATCCACTGTCCTCTCTCTCTGGTTTCTGACTCTATCCACTGTCCTCTCTCTCTCTGGTTTCTGACTCTATCCACTGTCCTCTCTCTCTCTCTGGTTTCAGACTCTATCCACTGTCCTCTCTCTCTGGTTTCTGACTCTATCCACTGTCCTCTCTCTCTCTCTGGTTTCTGACTCTATCCACTGTCCTCTCTCTCTGGTTTCAGACTCTATCCACTGTCCTCTCTCTCTCTGGTTTCTGACTCTATCCACTGTCCTCTCTCTCTCTCTGGTTTCAGACTCTATCCACTGTCCTCTCTCTCTCTGGTTTCTGACTCTATCCACTGTCCTCTCTCTCTCTCTGGTTTCAGACTCTATCCACTGTCCTCTCTCTCTCTGGTTTCAGACTCTATCCACTGTCCTCTCTCTCTCTGGTTTCTGACTCTATCCACTGTCCTCTCTCTCTCTCTCTGGTTTCAGACTCTATCCACTGTCCTCTCTCTCTGGTTTCTGACTCTATCCACTGTCCTCTCTCTCTCTGGTTTCCTGACTCTATCCACTGTCCTCTCTCTCTCTGGTTTCTGACTCTATCCACTGTCCTCTCTCTCTCTCTCTGGTTTCTGACTCTATCCACTGTCCTCTCTCTCTCTGGTTTCAGACTCTATCCACTGTCCTCTCTCTCTCTCTGGTTTCAGACTCTATCCACTGTCCTCTCTCTCTCTCTGGTTTCAGACTCTATCCACTGTCCTCTCTCTCTCTCTGGTTTCAGACTCTATCCACTGTCCTCTCTCTCTCTCTGGTTTCTGACTCTATCCACTGTCCTCTCTCTCTCTCTCTCTGGTTTCAGACTCTATCCACTGTCCTCTCTCTCTCTGGTTTCTGACTCTATCCACTGTCCTCTCTCTCTCTGGTTTCAGACTCTATCCACTGTCCTCTCTCTCTGGTTTCAGACTCTATCCACTGTCCTCTCTCTCTCTGGTTTCAGACTCTATCCACTGTCCTCTCTCTCTCTCTGGTTTCAGACTCTATCCACTGTCCTCTCTCTCTCTGGTTTCTGACTCTATCCACTGTCCTCTCTCTCTCTGGTTCAGACTCTATCCACTGTCCTCTCTCTCTGGTTTCAGACTCTATCCACTGTCCTCTCTCTCTCTGGTTCAGACTCTATCCACTGTCCTCTCTCTCTCTCTGGTTTCTGACTCTATCCATTGTCCTCTCTCTCTCTGGTTTCTGACTCTATCCACTGTCCTCTCTCTCTCTCTGGTTTCTGACTCTATCCACTGTCCTCTCTCTCCCTGGTTTCAGACTCTATCCACTGTCCTCTCTCTCTCTGGTTTCAGACTCTATCCACTGTCCTCTCTCTCTCTCTGGTTTCAGACTATATCCACTGTTCTCTCTCTCTGGTTTCTGACTCTATCCACTGTCCTCTCTCTCTCTCTGGTTTCTGACTCTATCCACTGTCCTCTCTCTCTCTCTGGTTTCAGACTCTATCCACTGTCCTCTCTCTCTCTCTGGTTTCAGACTCTATCCACTGTCCTCTCTCTCTCTCTGGTTTCAGACTCTATCCACTGTCCTCTCTCTCTCTGGTTTCTGACTCTATCCACTGTCCTCCTCTCTCTCTGGTTTCAGACTCTATCCACTGTCCTCTCTCTCCTCTCTGGTTTCTGACTCTATCCACTGTCCTCTCTCTCTCTGGTTTCAGACTCTATCCACTGTCCTCTCTCTCTCTCTGGTTTCTGACTCTATCCACTGTCCTCTCTCTCTGGTTTCTGACTCTATCCACTGTCCTCTCTCTCTCTCTGGTTTCAGACTCTATCCACTGTCCTCTCTCTCTCTGGTTTCTGACTCTATCCACTGTCCTCTCTCTCTCTGGTTTCAGACTCTATCCACTGTCCTCTCTCTCTCTGGTTTCTGACTCTATCCACTGTCCTCTCTCTCTCTGGTTTCAGACTCTATCCATTGTCCTCTCTCTCTCTGGTTTCAGACTCTATCCACTGTCCTCTCTCTCTGGTTTCTGACTCTATCCACTGTCCTCTCTCTCTCTGGTTTCTGACTCTATCCACTGTCCTCTCTCTCTCTCTGGTTTCAGACTCTATCCACTGTCCTCTCTCTCTGGTTTCTGACTCTATCCACTGTCCTCTCTCTCTCTCTGGTTTCAGACTCTATCCACTGTCCTCTCTCTCTCTGGTTTATGACTCTATCCACTGTCCTCTCTCTCTCTCTGGTTTCTGACTCTATCCACTGTCCTCTCTCTCTCTGGTTTCAGACTCTATCCACTGTCCTCTCTCTCTCTGGTTTCTGACTCTATCCACTGTCCTCTCTCTCTCTCTCTGGTTTCAGACTCTATCCACTGTCCTCTCTCTCTGGTTTCTGACTCTATCCACTGTCCTCTCTCTCTCTCTGGTTTCAGACTCTATCCACTGTCCTCTCTCTCTCTCTGGTTTCAGACTCTAACCACTGTCCTCTCTCTCTCTGGTTTCTGACTCTATCCACTGTCCTCTCTCTCTCTCTCTGGTTTCTGACTCTATCCACTGTCCTCTCTCTCTGGTTTCAGACTCTATCCACTGTCCTCTCTCTCTCTCTGGTTTCAGACTCTATCCACTGTCCTCTCTCTCTCTGGTTTCTGACTCTATCCACTGTCCTCTCTCTCTCTGGTTTCAGACTCTATCCACTGTCCTCTCTCTCTGGTTTCAGACTCTATCCACTGTCCTCTCTCTCTCTGGTTTCAGACTCTATCCACTGTCCTCTCTCTCTCTCTGGTTTCTGACTCTATCCATTGTCCTCTCTCTCTCTGGTTTCTGACTCTATCCACTGTCCTCTCTCTCTCTCTCTGGTTTCTGACTCTATCCACTGTCCTCTCTCTCCCTGGTTTCAGACTCTATCCACTGTCCTCTCTCTCTCTGGTTTCAGACTCTATCCACTGTCCTCTCTCTCTCTCTGGTTTCAGACTCTATCCACTGTCCTCTCTCTCTCTCTGGTTTCTGACTCTATCCACTGTCCTCTCTCTCCCTGGTTTCTGACTCTATCCACTGTCCTCTCTCTCCCTGGTTTCAGACTCTATCCACTGTCCTCTCTCTCTCTGGTTTCTGACTCTATCCACTGTCCTCTCTCTCTCTGGTTTCAGACTCTATCCACTGTCCTCTCTCTCTGGTTTCTGACTCTATCCACTGTCCTCTCTCTCTCTGGTTTCAGACTCTATCCACTGTCCTCTCTCTCTGGTTTCTGACTCTATCCACTGTCCTCTCTCTCTGGTTTCTGACTCTATCCACTGTCCTCTCTCTCTCTGGTTTCAGACTCTATCCACTGTCCTCTCTCTCTCTCTGGTTTCAGACTCTATCCACTGTCCTCTCTCTCTGGTTTCAGACTCTATCCACTGTCCCCTCTCTCTCTCTGGTTTCTGACTCTATCCACTGTCCTCTCTCTCTCTGGTTTCAGACTCTATCCACTGTCCTCTCTCTCTGGTTTCAGACTCTATCCACTGTCCTCTCTCTCTCTGGTTTCTGACTCTATCCACTGTCCTCTCTCTCTCTCTGGTTTCTGACTCTATCCACTGTCCTCTCTCTCTCTCTGGTTTCAGACTCTATCCACTGTCCTCTCTCTCTCTCTGGTTTCTGACTCTATCCACTGTCCTCTCTCTCTCTGGTTTCAGACTCTATCCACTGTCCTCTCTCTCTCTGGTTTCAGACTCTATCCACTGTCCTCTCTCTCTCTCTGGTTTCTGACTCTATCCACTGTCCTCTCTCTCTCTCTGGTTTCAGACTCTATCCACTGTCCTCTCTCTCTCTCTGGTTTCTGACTCTATCCACTGTCCTCTCTCTCTCTCTGGTTTCTGACTCTATCCACTGTCCTCTCTCTCTCTGGTTTCTGACTCTATCCACTGTCCTCTCTCTCTCTCTGGTTTCAGACTCGTATCCACTGTCCTCTCTCTCTCTGGTTTCTGACTCTATCCACTGTCCTCTCTCTCTCTCTGGTTTCAGACTCTATCCACTGTCCTCTCTCTCTCTGGTTTCTGACTCTATCCACTGTCCTCTTCTCTGGTTTCTGACTCTATCCACTGTCCTCTCTCTCTCTGGTTTCTGACTCTATCCACTGTCCTCTCTCTCTCTGGTTTCAGACTCTATCCACTGTCCTCTCTCTCTGGTTTCTGACTCTATCCACTGTCCTCTCTCTCTCTCTGGTTTCAGACTCTATCCACTGTCCTCTCTCTCTCTGGTTTCAGACTCTATCCACTGTCCTCTCTCTCTCTGGTTTCTGACTCTATCCACTGTCCTCTCTCTCTCTGGTTTCTGACTCTATCCACTGTCCTCTCTCTCTCTCTGGTTTCAGACTCTATCCACTGTCCTCTCTCTCTGGTTTCAGACTCTATCCACTGTCCTCTCTCTCTGGTTTCAGACTCTATCCACTGTCCTCTCTCTCTCTGGTTTCAGACTCTATCCACTGTCCTCTCTCTCTCTCTGGTTTCTGACTTCTATCCACTGTCCTCTCTCTCTCTCTGGTTTCAGACTCTATCCACTGTCCTCTCTCTCTCTGGTTTCAGACTCTATCCACTGTCCTCTCTCTCTCTCTGGTTTCTGACTCTATCCACTGTCCTCTCTCTCTCTCTGGTTTCAGACTCTATCCACTGTCCTCTCTCTCTCTGGTTTCTGACTCTATCCACTGTCCTCTCTCTCTCTGGTTTCAGACTCTATCCACTGTCCTCTCTCTCTGGTTTCTGACTCTATCCACTGTCCTCTCTCTCTGGTTTCTGACTCTATCCACTGTCCTCTCTCTCTCTGGTTTCAGACTCTATCCACTGTCCTCTCTCTCTCTCTGGTTTCAGACTCTATCCACTGTCCTCTCTCTCTGGTTTCAGACTCTATCCACTGTCCCCTCTCTCTCTCTGGTTTCTGACTCTATCCACTGTCCTCTCTCTCTCTGGTTTCAGACTCTATCCACTGTCCTCTCTCTCTGGTTTCAGACTCTATCCACTGTCCTCTCTCTCTCTGGTTTCTGACTCTATCCACTGTCCTCCTCTCTCTCTCTGGTTTCTGACTCTATCCACTGTCCTCTCTCTCTCTCTGGTTTCAGACTCTATCCACCACTGTCCTCTCTCTCTGTTTCTGACTCTATCCACTGTCCTCTCTCTCTGGTTTCAGACTCTATCCACTGTCCTCTCTCTCTCTCTGGTTTCAGACTCTATCCACTGTCCTCTCTCTCTCTCTGGTTCAGACTCTATCCACTGTCCTCTCTCTCTCTCTGGTTTCTGACTCTATCCACTGTCCTCTCTCTCTCTCTGGTTTCTGACTCTATCCACTGTCCTCTCTCTCTCTGGTTTCTGACTCTATCCACTGTCCTCTCTCTCTCTCTGGTTTCAGACTCTATCCACTGTCCTCTCTCTCTCTCTGGTTTCTGACTCTATCCACTGTCCTCTCTCTCTCTCTGGTTTCAGACTCTATCCACTGTCCTCTCTCTCTCTGGTTTCTGACTCTATCCACTGTCCTCTCTCTCTGGTTTCTGACTCTATCCACTGTCCTCTCTCTCTCTGGTTTCTGACTCTATCCACTGTCCTCTCTCTCTCTGGTTTCAGACTCTATCCACTGTCCTCTCTCTCTGGTTTCTGACTCTATCCACTGTCCTCTCTCTCTCT
>NC_089198.1:560299-593728 GCF_963930695.1 Labrus bergylta | reverse complement strand
GACAGAGAGAGAGAGAGAGACAGAGAGAGAGACAGAGAGAGACAGAGAGGGAGAGACAGAGAGAGAGAGAGAGAGAGACAGAGAGAGAGAGAGAGATCCAGTGTGAAGGCTAACAGCTAACAGCTGTTGCTCCTCCTCACCCACATGTCATCATGTTCACTGTGTTAGCTTAGACCAGCAGAGACTTCAACTTTGATTTGATTCTAGTAAAAGTCAAACGATATCAAGAACGAATGTCACTGAACGCCTCACAGAATCTGCCAATGTACCTGAACGCCTCACAGAGTCTGTCGCTGCACCTGAACGCCTCACAGAGTCTGTTAATGCACCTGAACGCCTCACAGAGTCTGTTAATGCACCTGAACGCCTCACAGAGTCTGTCGCTGCACCTGAACGCCTCACAGAGTCTGTTAATGCACCTGAACGCCTCACAGAGTCTGTCGCTGCACCTGAACGCCTCACAGAGTCTGTCGCTGCACCTGAACGCCTCACAGAGTCTGTCGCTGCACCTGAACGCCTCACAGAGTCTACAAGTGAGAAGACACTAATCTTCAAATATCTAACTTGAAAAAGAAACACTTTTATTGTCTTCAATTTAAAAGTTTTTATCTACACACCGTTTATGACCTCAGTCTGTGTGACTGCTCATGTTGTTGTTGTTGTTGTTGTTGTTGTTGTTGTGGTAAAGATGAGTCATGTCACAGCTGATTCTTGTGAAATCCAGATTTAGTCACTCAGCAGAAAGTTGAGCTGAACAGTTTCAACACACCGAGGTTAAAACTGGACGTCTAGACGTGTGACTGATCCACCTGTGATGTCACGTGTCCAGGTGTGTGTGCAGGTGTGTGTGCAGGTGTGTGTGCAGGTGTGTGTCCAGGTGTGTGTCCAGGTGTGTGTCCAGGTGTGTGTCCAGGTGTGTGTCCAGGTGTGTGTGCAGGTGTGTGTGCAGGTGTGTGTCCAGGTGTGTGTGCAGGTGTGTGTCCAGGTGTGTGTGCAGGTGTGTGTCCAGGTGTGTGTCCAGGTGTGTGTGCAGGTGTGTGTCCAGGTGTGTGTGCAGGTGTGTGTCCAGGTGTGTGTCCAGGTGTGTGTCCAGGTGTGTGTCCAGGTGTGTGTGCAGGTGTGTGTGCAGGTGTGTGTCCAGGTGTGTGTTACCTGCTGCTGTCCTGCTTGTACATGTCGATGATGTTCTCCACCAGCAGGTTCCTCTGCAGTCCGTACACTCCGTGTCGATCCAGAACGACCTCATGGCGGCACGACGGGCAACGGAAACGACCGCCGGACGTCACCGTGGAGCCGCTCCTTGTCGACAGGTAGGGATTGGACGCCTGCAGGGGGCGGGGCATCAAGCAGGTACAGGTGTTTATGACGACAACAACAGAGACTGAAACGCGTCTTTAACATTCCAGATCAAAGTAGTGAAATGTGAGATTACGAGCCGGTTTGTAGGAACAGCTTTGAGGTTTTTGACGGTTTCAATAAAAGGTATCGAACATAATCTGGGAGGATGCGTTATCCTTTCCCAACTTGGTCCATCCAGGTGAGGATGTCTTCTCACTGTTAAGCCAGCACCACATGTTGCGAGATTGGCTGGCCAGGTAATATAACCTGAAATTAGGTAGGTTCAAACCTCCTTTGTTTATTGGAGCTATAACTTAATCCTGGCACGTTTTTGAGACCACAGAAAACTAGTAATGAATTTGTTCAATGAATAATTCAATAAATCACACATTGAAGTTTTGGAAAGAAACATTTGAACTTATAGGGTCTCAGAACACCTGAGACCTCAGGTGGTAAAGAGCACATCCCTGTGGAACAATCCACTTGTCCCTAAAGACATCAGAGACAGAATCATCGAGGACTGGAAACTTAAGGGAACTGAAGAGATCAGAGATCTGTGCCATCAAAATGTTTTCGCTGATTTTAAGTACCTCAGGGAAACATTTGACATACCACCTAATCATTTTTATAAATACTTGCAAATAAGGAACTGGGTCAAAATGAAAACCCCAGCTTCCCCTATATTGCAGAAACATTGATAGAGAAAATGTTTAGGACTACCAGCACCCAGAAGGGCCTCATTTCTAAATGATACACAGTATTAAATAACGAACAGAAAGATGATAGGATGATCCAACTCAAGAATAAATGAGGAAACAACATTCAGGATGAATACTCAAGGCATGAATGGCAGTGCCTGCTCCAAAAGACTCAAAAAACCCTCACTAATACAAAACACAGATGAATCCAATTGAACATCTTTCATAGGATATATTACACACCACATAGACTTTATCAGTTCAGTCGGGAGACAGAACTGATAAAGGTGCAACAATCAAACAGGGGATTTAATACCCCAAACCCCCACATGGCTATTCTGGGCCATGCTACAGTGCTGATCAAATTTGACAATCATGAAGAGAAACTTATCCTACTGGCTATGACTGCAGAGTGTCTGCACAGGTTCACAGGTAATACACCTGAGACACACCTGTCAGCCTCACCTGCACAAACACACATCTGGTGTGGATGTTACCATGACAACAGGACATCCACAGTCAGAGTCAGAGATGAAAAATAATGAAAGAGATCAGACTGAGGGGCTCCGAGGAAGTGACGTCATACAGAGTAAAGAAACACCTGGACAGGTGAAACAGGAGTGTCAACCTCAATCAACCAACCAATCAAACTTAATCATACAGCCCCTCAGACAAATTCAGCTCAGCGGGCTCTCTCTCTGTGTGTGTGTGTGTGTGTGTGTGTGTGTGTGTGTGTGTGTGTGTGTGTGTGTGTGTGTGTGTGTGTGTGTGTGTGTGTGTGTGTGTGTGTGTGTGTGTGTGTGTGTGTGTGTGTGTGTGTGTCTCACCTGGAATACGTCGTTGGCACATTTGCGGCACAGGTTGTGTTGGCAGGGCAGGATGACCACAGGTTTGGTGAACATCTCCAGACAGATGGGACAGACGAGCTGCTTCTCCAGACTGTCCATGCTGCCGAGTGTGTGGGGGGGCACCGGGGGGGCTCCGGGGGGGCTCCGGGGGGGACACCGGAGGAGTCAGCGGAGAGACACCGGGGGATTCACCGGAGGAGTCAGCGGGGGAAACAATCCCAGAGACTGAACAAAGTTGAAAGAAATAAAGAATGAAAGCAGCAGCGGAGAGTGAGCGCTGTTGAAGAGTTGTTGGAGTCTGCGCAGTGAGGAGCTCTCGGTCTGTTTTTAGACGGACAGACGTCAGCCGTTGCCGTGCCGACATGCCCTTATATGTCAAAGGTCAGAAAGGGGGTCTGTCGGACAGGACAGTACGAGGGGGGAGGTCTCAGCTCCACATGGGTTATTAAAGGTACAGTACCCTGTATCGGGAGGAGGAGGCTGCAGCGCCTCCTGCTGGAGTACATGAATAATAAAATAAATAAAAATCAAGCCCCCAGATGTTGAGTAATGTATTGTTTTAATTGATTAAAAATACAAACTCCTTCAAACGGTCTAGATGTTTCTGCTGACAGGGTGCAGGACTCAGTCGTTTTAAAGCTTCAGAACTTCTCAGTCTCCATGTCTTCGGTTAATCCACAGCCGGGTCACAGCGGTCACAGGTCAGTGTTTGTTTTAGAGTTTGATTGAGTTGATGAGTTTATGAAAAAGCTGACTCAGAGAAATCTGTGATTATTCTGACTTTGTTTTCAAACAGAATCAGAATGGATACAAAATAAAAACTGCTCGAAATTAAATAAAAAAATGAAATACAAGTTTTAAAGGGGACATATTCTGAAAAATCCTCTTCTTCAGTGTTTCTGAACATATATCTGTGTAACCTGAGAGTCTACTGACCCACAACATGTGAAATAAACCATCCAGTCCTTTGTTTGTGGTCTGCATAAGTCTTACAACACAGAGAAAAATGCTCTGTTTCAAATGTGCTCTCCTTGTGATGTCACAGTGGGATTCCCCTCCCCTGGTATCTCCACCCATGGACTCCACCTCCAGCCTAGAACAAAACTTTTTTGCAGGTCGGCCATTTTTATTCTCTCTACAGAGGAGTGATGTTTACGGGGAAAACTCAGGGGGGGGGTCATTACATTTAAAGAGACACACACACCAAAACAGAGCCTTCTGAGAGAGCTGGTTTATACAGGGTCACAAACCTCCTCTGGTGTTTGATTCATGTTAGATTTTGACCAAAGCACAGCACAGATGTTTCATTTAGACCACAGGGGACTGTTTGAAAAGGTGGAGGAGGGGACTGTTTGAAAAGGTGGAGGAGGACAGTTTGAAAAGGTGGAGGAGGACAGTTTGAAAAGGTGGAGGAGGGGACTGTTTGAAAAGGTGGAGGAGGACAGTTTGAAAAGGTGGAGGAGGGGACTGTTTGAAAAGGTGGAGGAGGGGACTGTTTGAAAAGGTGGAGGAGGGGGACTGTTTGAAAAGGTGGAGGAGGGGACTGTTTGAAAAGGTGGAGGAGGACAGTTTGAAAAGGTGGAGGAGGACAGTTTGAAAAGGTGGAGGAGGGGACTGTTTGAAAAGGTGGAGGAGGACAGTTTGAAAAGGTGGAGGAGGGGACTGTTTGAAAAGGTGGAGGAGGGGACTGTTTGAAAAGGTGGAGGAGGGGGACTGTTTGAAAAGGTGGAGGAGGAGGACTGTTTGAAAAGGTGGAGGAGGGGACTGTTTGAAAAGGTGGAGGAGGGGGACTGTTTGAAAAGGTGGAGGAGGAGGACTGTTTGAAAAGGTGGAGGAGGACTGTTTGAAAAGGTGGAGGAGGGGACTGTTTGAAAAGGTGGAGGAGGACTGTTTGAAAAGGTGGAGGAGGACTGTTTGAAAAGGTGGAGGAGGGGACTGTTTGAAAAGGTGGAGGAGGAGGACTGTTTGAAAAGGTGGAGGAGGGGACTGTTTGAAAAGGTGGAGGAGGAGGACTGTTTGAAAAGGTGGAGGAGGAGTGTTTGAAAAGGTGGAGGAGGGGGGTGTTTGAAAAGGTGGAGGAGGGGGACTGTTTGAAAAGGTGGAGGAGGACTGTTTGAAAAGGTGGAGGAGGGGACTGTTTGAAAAGGTGGAGGAGGAGTGTTTGAAAAGGTGGAGGAGGACTGTTTGAAAAGGTGGAGGAGGGGACTGTTTGAAAAGGTGGAGGAGGACTGTTTGAAAAGGTGGAGGAGGGGACTGTTTGAAAAGGTGGAGGAGGACTGTTTGAAAAGATGGAGGAGGACTGTTTGAAAAGGTGGAGGAGGGGACTGTTTGAAAAGGTGGAGGAGGACTGTTTGAAAAGGTGGAGGAGGGGACTGTTTGAAAAGGTGGAGGAGGACTGTTTGAAAAGGTGGAGGAGGGGACTGTTTGAAAAGGTGGAGGAGGGGGACTGTTTGAAAAGGTGGAGGAGGAGGACTGTTTGAAAAGGTGGAGGAGAACTGTTTGAAAAGGTGGAGGAGGGGGGTGTTTGAAAAGGTGGAGGAGGGGACTGTTTGAAAAGGTGGAGGAGGGGGACTGTTTGAAAAGGTGGAGGAGGACTGTTTGAAAAGGTGGAGGAGGGGACTGTTTGAAAAGGTGGAGGAGGACTGTTTGAAAAGGTGGAGGAGGGGGCTGTTTGAAAAGGTGGAGGAGGGGACTGTTTGAAAAGGTGGAGGAGGGGGCTGTTTGAAAAGGTGGAGGAGGACTGTTTGAAAAGGTGGCGGAGGGGACTGTCTGAAAAGGTGGAGGAGGGGACTGTTTGAGAAGGTGGAGGAGGGGACTGTTTGAAAAGGTGGAGGAGGGGGCTGTTTGAAAAGGTGGAGGAGGACTGTTTGAAAAGGTGGAGGAGGGGACTGTTTGAAAAGGTGGAGGAGGGGGACTGTTTGAAAAGGTGGAGGAGAGGACTGTTTGAAAAGGTGGAGGAGAGGACTGTTTGAAAAGGTGGAGGAGGGGACTGTTTGAAAAGGTGGAGGAGGGGGACTGTTTGAAAAGGTGGAGGAGGACTGTTTGAAAAGGTGGCGGAGGGGACTGTCTGAAAAGGTGGAGGAGGGGACTGTTTGAGAAGGTGGAGGAGGGGACTGTTTGAAAAGGTGGAGGAGGACTGTTTGAAAAGGTGGAGGCGGGGACTGTTTGAAAAGGTGGAGGAGGACTGTTTGAAAAGGTGGAGGAGGGGACTGTTTAAAAAGGTGGAGGAGGGGGACTGTTTGAAAAGGTGGAGGAGAGGACTGTTTGAAAAGGTGGAGGAGGGGACTGTTTGAAAAGGTGGAGGAGGGGGACTGTTTGAAAAGGTGGAGGAGGACTGTTTGAAAAGGTGGAGGAGGGGACTGTTTGAAAAGGTGGAGGAGGACTGTTTGAAAAGGTGGAGGAGGGGACTGTTTGAAAAGGTGGAGGAGGACTGTTTGAAAAGGTGGAGGAGGGGACTGTTTGAAAAGGTGGAGGAGGGGGACTGTTTGAAAAGGTGGAGGAGGAGGACTGTTTGAAAAGGTGGAGGAGGGGGGTGTTTTAAAAGGTGGAGGAGGGGACTGTTTGAAAAGGTGGAGGAGGGGACTGTTTGAAAAGGTGGAGGAGGACTGTTTGAAAAGGTGGAGGAGGGGGCTGTTTGAAAAGGTGGAGGAGGACTGTTTGAAAAGGTGGAGGAGGGGACTGTTTGAAAAGGTGGAGGAGGGGACTGTTTGAAAAGGTGGAGGAGGGGGCTGTTTGAAAAGGTGGAGGAGGACTGTTTGAAAAGGTGGAGGAGGGGACTGTTTGAAAAGGTGGAGGAGGGGGCTGTTTGAAAAGGTGGAGGGGGACTGTTTGAAAAGGTGGAGGAGGGGGATCATATGTCCTCTCTAATGATGTGGGGAGGAGACCACCAGCTGTCTCCTCTGTGTAAAGACAGCGCCCCCTGCAGCACAGGAAGACTCACCAGCAGAGCATCATCACATGATATCATCACAGGGGTCACAAAGCAGGTTTTATTTAACAAAGTGACATCATCAAACCATCAACTTTCACACCAAAACTTTATTTACATCAACACATGTGATGACAAACCTGATTCATATTAACGTTATGATTTCATTATTCTAAACGGACGACACATTCAGGGTTACGTCTTATTGAATCAACACCAAACAACCAATCAGAGACTGAGTTTAATAAAATATAAGTTTAATACTCAGTTAAACTGAAATGAACTTCTTCATGAAAGCAATAGTCGGACGATTTGGAAAACTAAAGACGAACTTTGATGTTATGAATCCTAGTTTGTGCAAAATATTAAAAAAACAGATTATATATGGATCCTGAACTCATCACAGGGATCTGGTTTACACCACTTATGAAGCAAGATTTGAATCTTCCACAGACAAGATACTAAACAAAACGTCTATCAGATTGAACAAAGTCTTAGAACAAATTGCAAATCTTCCTCAGACAAGACTTTAGACAAGAACTGGATCCTGCAAGGACCAGAACCAAGACAAGATCTGAAAAATGCTCAGACACACCAAAAAAAGCTGCTTAGGCTCAACTTTAACAATAAGCAAGATATTTATCTTGATTGGACGTGATATTAAGATCATGTTTTAACAAGGGTCAGGATCTTGTTGAGGTCATGTTTTAACGAGGGTCAGGATCTCGTTGAGGTCATGTTTTAACAAGGGTCAGGATCTCGTTGAGGTCATGTTTTAACGAGGGTCTGGATCTTGTTGAGGTCATGTTTTAACGAGGGTCAGGATCTCGTTGAGGTCATGTTTTAACGAGGGTCAGGATCTCGTTGAGGTCATGTTTTAACGAGGGTCTGGATCTCGTTGAGGTCATGTTTTAACGAGGGTCTGGATCTCGTTGAGGTCATGTTTTAACGAGGGTCTGGATCTTGTTGAGGTCATGTTTTAACGAGGGTCAGGATCTCGTTGAGGTCATGTTTTAACGAGGGTCAGGATCTCGTTGAGGTCATGTTTTAACGAGGGTCTGGATCTCGTTGAGGTCATGTTTTAACGAGGGTCTGGATCTCGTTGAGGTCATGTTTTAACGAGGGTCTGGATCTTGTTGAGGTCATGTTTTAACAAGGGTCTGGATCTTGTTGAGATCATGTTTTAACGAGGGTTCACCTGTATCCCTTATGTGCTTCTCTATACTGACACACAGGTGTGACACAGGTGAAGGAGCTCAAAAATCTGATTAGTGAAACAGGATATTTTTGTTTAAAAGTCAGATTGTTGCTTTAACGTCAAACTTTAATTCAGTTTATAGAATCTACTTTGTGCTCATTTTTTTACAGTGCACTGTTCATGCAGATCCACCTGCAGGAATCATTAGGCGTTGTTTTGAGTTCGATGACTGCGTCAGGTGGGTCGGTGATGTGTTTCCTGTTTCCTGCTGGCTTCATGTGTACGTGTCTCCGTATCTACGGTGTCCATCGATGATCAGCTGAGTTTTCTCGCTGGCGTTTGTCGGCTGCTGAACGATTGGAGCTTCGACGTCTGCACAGAAACAAAAACGAGGCTGGTTATTGTTCAGCTGCTGAGAATCAAAGGTCTGGAAATCCAGAGCATTCAGGAGCAGAATCTAAAGTTAGAAGGAGGACATACTGGCTGCTGCATTGTTGTCAGAGAAGCCAACACTTTAACATAGCATGTTTCCTTAAAGGCAGAATATGCAACTTTTTGATCCAGCAGATGTCGCCCTTGAGCACCAGCATGAAACCAAAACAACTTGCGCTGCATTGTTGTGTTAGCATGCTAATGCTAGTGATCTTTATTATGCCGGTATCTTCACACTGCATGTAAATTTACCTGAAATGAGCGTGATCTAGAAACACAGTTAAGCAGTGAGTACAGTATGTTATTCTTCTTTTCTCTAGTCCCTCAATTAAACAACTTTTATACACGAGGGGAGGAGTCAGCCGGCCGTCCGGGCGATGTAAACAAACTGAAGATAGGACTCTGAAAACTCTGAAAACATCACAGACAGTGGGACTCGGGTGTTACACCCATTGTAGACAGTCATGACTCACAGAGTTATTTTCAGAGGACATACTTGATTTATATTACATTTAAGTTTTAAAAATCACATATTAAGCCTTTAATGTCTGATCATATAGTAAGCTCACTTTATCATTTCACTCACTACACATCTCACTGATTGGACCTTTAAGGTATTCTCGTTGATTTAGGCGATATTGGTTCAGATATTTTCAGAAACCTTTGACAGATTGGATCACCTGCCGATCATCAGCAATAGTCATTAGAAATATTTGCCTTTCAAATTTAAAGCTCAGAACTTCCTGTGCTCTCACCATTGTCCCGGTCGTTGCGTAACTCCTCCTCCAGGTCGTCAGGGGAGACATACTCTGGCTCCGCCCCATCACCTGGTGGTGGCGGCTTCAGTTTCCCACAGCAGCAGTTACAGCAGCAGCAGAGACAGCAGCAGCAGTAAAAGCCGGTCAGGAGTCCACACACCGCAAACAGACCCTGAGACAGGAACAAGATACAGATCAAGATCCAGCCTCTGAGAAAGAAACAAGATACAGATCAAGATACAGACCCTTAGAAAGAAACAAGATCCAGACCCTTAGACGGGAACAAGATACAGATCAAGATCCAGCCTCTGAGAAAGAAACAAGATACAGATCAAGATCCAGACCCTGAGACAGGAACAAGATACAGATCAAGATCCAGACACTGAGACAGGAACAAGATACAGATCAAGACCCTGAGACAGGAACAAGATACAGATCCAGACCCAGACTCTGAGACAGGAACAAGATACAGATCAAGATCCAGACCCTGAGACAGGAACAAGATACAGATCAAGATCCAGACACTGAGACAGGAACAAGATACAGATCAAGACCCTGAGACAGGAACAAGATACAGATCCAGACCCAGACTCTGAGACAGGAACAAGATACAGATCAAGATCCAGACCCTGAGACAGGAACAAGATACAGATCAAGATCCAGACACTGAGACAGGAACAAGATACAGATCAAGACCCTGAGACAGGAACAAGATACAGATCCAGACCCAGACTCTGAGACAGGAACAAGATACAGATCAAGATCCAGACCCTGAGACAGGAACAAGATACAGATCAAGATCCAGACACTGAGACAGGAACAAGATCCAGACCCAGACCCTGAGACAGGAACAAGATACAGATCAAGATCCAGACACTGAGACAGGAACAAGATCCAGACCTAGACCCTGAGACAGGAACAAGATACAGATCAAGATCCAGACCCTGAGACAGGAACAAGATACAGATCAAGAGCCAGACCCTGAGACAGGAACAAGATACAGATCAAGATCCAGACCCTGAGACAGGAACAAGATACAGACCCAGACCCTGAGACAGGAACAAGATACAGATCAAGATCCAGACCCTGAGACAGGAACAAGATACAGATCAAGATCCAGACCCTGAGACAGGAGCAAGATCCAGACCCAGACCCTGAGACAGGAACAAGATACAGATCAAGATCCAGACCCTGAGACAGGAACAAGATACAGATCAAGATCCAGACCCTGAGACAGGAACAAGATACAGATCAAGATCCAGACCCTGAGACAGGAACAAGCTATAGATCAAGATACAGACCCCAAGACAGGAACAAGTTATAGATCAAGATACAGACCCCAAGACAGAATACATTAACCACGTATGTATTTTATTGGATCATGAAGTGTTCTCTGATTGGTCAGTGTAAGCCCCGCCCACCTTGGCCCACCAGGTGGACAGCATGAAGTAGGTGTTGACGTTGTCCTCTCCAAACTGCTGGGCCACGTAGAGTCCCAGAGAGCCATACGAGTCATAGATGTTCCTCTTTGTCAGGTCAGACAGAACGGCGTGAGCTGCGTTCAGCTCCTTAAACTTCTCTGCCGCGTCAGGATCGTCCGGATTCTTATCGGGGTGGTACCGCAACGCCAACTTCCTGTTGACGTTTACACATATCTCATGTTAACACACACTTAACGTGTCAGCAGAATCAGTTTATCTGAGGGAACTACAGACAGGGGGAGGGTGTGACTGCAGTTGAGTGGGCGGGGCTATATCTCTCACCTGTAGGACTTCTTGATGTCTTCATGGCTGCAGCCTTTCTGCAGAGCGAGGATCTGATACAGAGACTCTCCTGAGGTGGACAAAGTTCGCTGCCTCCCGTCAGACATCCTGACACCATCACCTGTAGCAGGTACAGACACCTGTCAATCAGAGCTCTGGTAACAACCTCACACACTCCTGAACTGAGCAATAAGCAGCACCTGGCTCACACTGAGGGCCAGATTCACAAAAGGATTATGTTGCTTTTGCGCCCACTAAACCTGTACAAAGAGTCAAAAAGACACCATCTTAAGTGTTTTTCAATCCTGGTCCCGGGGACCCGCTGCCTTGCATGGTTTAGATGTTTCCTTTTTCCAACACACCTGAATCAGATCAGCTCGTCATCAAGAAGCCTGATGATGAACGCTTAATTTGAATCAGGTATGTTGGAAGAGGGAAACTTCTAAACCATGCAGGGCAGCGGATCTGATCTAAAGGGTTAAATGCTCGCCTAACTGCGCTGCAGAGCAAACTGCGTCTCTGTGTGTCAATTCTGTTTGTGTTTAAATGATCCATGAGGTCTGTTTCTCTGTAAACCAGCCTCATTGTAAAAAGAGTCTAACTCACCAACAGGGGGCGCTAACAGCCACGCACAGTGAGAGTGACAAAGAGGGGTGGCGGAGAGTTGGTGGTAACTGCGCCGCAGTGTTGATATGAGATGTGATGCTCAAACTTTGTTTAAAACAATGAAACTCATCTCAGATAGCGTGTCCCAGTGTGTCCTCTTGATAAAGTGTAAAAAGCGTCATCTTTCTGTAGACAGAACTGAGCTCAATCAGAGTGGGAGCGCAGCTCGAGTCACAGCTCGAGTCACAGCTCGAGTCACAGGCTGGTTCAGACCTCCGGAGTGCAGGCCATCTGCAGAGTCCCAGCTCTTTATGAACACAAAACTCTGGAACTCTAAAGAACCGCTGTCCATGTTGTTGTTGATGATAATACATTAACTTTCTAAAAATACAAAGTTCTCTGCATCTGGTCACTTCCTGTCAGCACCTGTGGTCACTTCCTGTCAGCAGCTGTGCTCTGCCTCTGGTCACTTCCTGTCACCACCTGTGTGTTGATCAGACTTCAATCTGTTTGCTCTTACTGTCATGTTCTCCTCCTCTCTCTCTCTCTCCTTGTTGTTCTTACTCTCTGGTGTTCGTCGCTTTAGATAAAAGCGTCTGATTAATGGATTGTTGCTCTCATCAAACACATATACAGGAGAGAACGTCTAAACTGTATAAAGAAACAAACTGGTCCACATCAATACAGACCTCAGTATGTGGACCTCCTGCAGACTCATCTGATCCTGGCTCTTTTCAAACACTCTGAACTTCAGTGACTAACGGGGAACACATCAGGTAACCACAATGTTTTCATCATCATACGTTAACAAATCAAACTTCAGCCTGTGAACTCTTTGAAACTGTTGGAGTGATTTTTTAAGTGAAACAAAGAAATAAATCCTTCAAACACTCCAGAGAATGTCTAGAAACATTTCTGGCAGCCGGTTGTTCACACAGGCGTCTGTCACGGGGTGATGTTTGCCCTGTTGGTCCATCTTTATATCAGCGCTGTGTGTAGCTGGACATGTTCATGGTTACCATCACAAGAACAGACAAACTGGTGCCAGGATAATAACATCATCCCCTCAGCCTGCTCGCTGAATTTGACTCAATATTTCCCTCACCTCGACTTCACGCTGGATGTTTGATCAGGAGGCTGGCAGGAAAGAGTCAGGTAACGTTATATAGATATGGGGATGTTTTCAGAGTTTTGTGTGAGTGTGACACACAGCGTCAGTTACATAAAGAAAACCACAGGAAACAGGTGAAGCACTCTCTGTTGTCAGCTGTAGCAGTTTATAAATATGTGGGGTTTTTACAGGTGAGACACATGATACAGGTGATGATGTCACACAGGTAAGAAACATTTTAGAGTGCCTGCAGAGAAAAGAAAGACAGACTACAGAGTGAGAGAGTACCTGCCTGTTACAGCGTCCTGTCCGAGCGTCAACCTGTCCTCTACACGTCCTCAAACCGATCTCTACTGGAGGTCTACCTGTCTCTACCAGGTGTTTCTACCTGTCTCTACCTGTTCAGGTGTGTGTGGTCGTTCTGCGGCAGGGCGAGGATCTCTGACAGACCTCCATCAAACATTCAGCAGCTGCTCGGATCAGGTGACCACGAGCCGCCACGCGTGGTCAGGTTTCCCCTGAGACGCTCCGATGGACACATTGTGACAGTGAGGGGAGGTTGCCATGACAACCAGGTTTGGTCAGAGCAGGGGGCGGGGCTTAGCCAGTGTAGAGTGACAGTGCACCATTAAAAAGTGACGCCGTAATAATAATAATGTTCCAGATCTTTAATGTTGTTCAACATGCTGTCTGTCACACATGAGCGATGCTGCCTCAGCTCTTTAACTTATTATTATATATAATATCATTTACGAACAGTCTGTATTTCATCATGTTAGCACCCATACAGAGTGAAAAACAAAAACAAACAAATAACACCAAAAATAGTCACCATGTGTACAACCTATCCCACCAGTTTTATTTGACATCATTTTGTTACTATACTGTCCCCATGTTTTTTTTTTTCCTGTTTGCTCATTTACTTATTTTGTCTAATTCATTCATTTTATTTACAGACCCTTTTCCTTTTGTTTTGTTTGTTTGTTTGTTTTTGTCTAAATCTGCTTGCAAAACTGTATCGTACCACAGTTCCCCTCTTGTTTGTAGCTCTTTTTTTTTTGCTGTGTGAGTGTGTGTATGCACGTTTTGGTGAATAAAAAAACAAACAAAAAAAAACCATATTATTATCTCTGGAGGGGAGTGGCGACCCCTAGTGGCCAGAGGTTTGATGAAAGGAGAAAAGGTGGAGGGCAGGTAATGCCTGAAGAGCAGGTGCGATGTATGGGGAAGAAATATCCAGATGATTTTAAGGGCTGTTACGGGCCCATTAGTTCCTCTTATTGTATTTTTCTGTGTCTTGCAGGCGGAGTGGAGAAGTACTGAGTGAGTGAGTGAAGGCGAGTACACATCACTGTGACATCTGTCTAATGAAAGATAGAAGTCGGTTTTATTTAAGCTTTGGTACTTCTTGTTGCTATGGATCATTCAAAATGTTCCCGACCTTCACATGAATCTCTTAAAGGATCAGTAATGTGGCGGAGGTGTGGTTATAGTCCTATCTCAGGGGGGGAGGGGCCCAATGTGAGATCGGTTCATGGGGCCCAGATAAATCCTGGAGACGACACACAGGGGTCATTATACGAGCTATACGACAAACACCTGCTCAGTGTGTTTGAAAGACGAGGAGACCTGATCTTAAAGAAAGGACACAGAGATAATGTCAGAACATAATCTGATCCATAACACTGGTTTTACGACGTGTTCATGATGACAGACAGGCGACATGTTGGGTGCAGACAGATCACGTGTGATTGACTGGAAGTCTCATAATGCTGTTACCTACAAATGAATGGGAAGAAATCTAAATGTTAATCATGAATTTGCCTTTATTGATAGAAACATTCAGCATGGGACAAAAGTAGGACGGACTGCGTTCAGTTAGTTTGATCTTTAAAACAAACGACAGAGAATAGAGTTCAGATTGAAGCGGTTTGTTGAGCAGCATCATCAGAGTCGGAGACGAGACCGTCCCATGAATCAAGAAGACAAAGTCGGATTCATAAAAAACAGGATTTTCAAGCAATGCTACAGGATACATGTTGGATATGCTAATGAAGGAGGTGGATCAGCCAATCACAAGGCTGCAGACTGGTCACACAGGCATCTGCTGCTGTGAGTACTCGTCCTGCCCCTCCTTCTCCTCCAGGTGAGGCTCTGCATCATCAGCATCCAGCTGCAGGACCAGAGGTCAGAGGTCAGGACTGCAGGTTGTTGTCATGGTAACAGGATGGGGTTAATGATACGAACAAGATTCAACTACTATAACTGTAACTACCATAACTAAGCTGTTTTTGCTAATGTGGACCAGCTAACACCAGCAAACTGTACAGTAGATGGCTAGCATATCCAACATCATATTATTTATGCTAATACTGACTAGCTAACTTTAGCTAACCATAAACAGCTAGTGAATAGAACATGTCAAACTATTTCATTTAATACAGACCAGCTAACTCAGAACAACTAGCATAATAACAGGACGTTACACATCATTATATAAGCAGGTAGATATGCTAGGTATCAGAAGTTCTAGAATGCAGCTACTTCAACATGCTACAAACAGTTAGCATGGCAGGGCTATATTATGCTAGCTGCTAATTCCACGTGTCTTCTGGCAACGAGCACAAACATTTAGTGTTTATGATCTTTAAACGTTCAGCTGTTCAATAAGACTAACATTAGCTAACAGTTAGCATGTTACTCTAAAAGGTTAACCTCTCTGTTCCCTCTGATGGCTTGTGTTACTCACACTCTGAATCTCTCTCCAGCTGAAGATACGGGGCAGCACCAGCATCCTCACAGGGATGGTCAGCAGCAGCATGAAGGGGAACGCCAGCGCGGCTGCTGTCGCCATGACAACCCACAGGACAGACAGACAGATCAGCTGGACGATAGTGAACAGGTGCATCCTCAGCGTCCTCACCTGTAACAGAGCATGGACACACAGAGAGAGACGACGGTCAATCTATAGGTTGGTGACTGTTCACGCACAGTTGTCTGAAAGATTGACTTGGACTAGATGTTTAATAAATTCCAAGTCCAACAAGAGTCTAGCCTAGTCATAATCAGGGCAACATGCCTCATATCAATTCCCATACAAGTGCCAAGTAAAGTCCAAGTCCAGTTCAGGTCAATGAACAAGACCCTGGTCAGAATTAAAGTAAAGTCAACATTAAAAATTCCCCAAATCAGGATCCAAGAGAAACAAGACCCAAGTCATAACCTTTTCAAGTTACATTTCTATTTTATTTCAGTATCCTGGATCAAGTCGCAGCAGGCTGAGCAATTCACCGCAGACATCCCTGAGGTGTTCCAAAGTGGGGTGAGATATACAATCCCTCCAGTGAGATCGGGGTCCTACCTGATGACTCCTCCAGATATCTGAGCTCCTCTCCCATATATAAGGCTGCTTCCTTTATCAATGAAAGTAGACACTAATGTTTTAAACAATATAACCTGCAGTATATACTCACGTGTGTCCTTCTCATTGGGATGGATGTAAAAGAATGCATCCACTCTCACTGACCTCCACTTCTCCAACTGTTGGCTACACTGTGCAACGTTTGATCTGTATCCGTTAGCATCCAGTAAACATGCAGAAATACGGACGAACCGAACCCAGAGTACAGACAGAAGGATCTGTCTGTATCCATATGCGTAATGGACGTAGTGCATAAATGAGCCCTAATCCTGAGTCCAGACACCCTGCAGAGGAAACTCGCTTCTGGTGATATATCTGTGATCTCATTTTTCATGACCACAGGTGAGGTTTAGAACGAAGATCGATTGTAAATCTAAAACCCTGTCTTCAGGCTCAGCTCCCTCTGAACCACAACACCCCTGCTACAGCTTTTGCTACGGCTGTTGCTACGGCTGTTGCTACAGCTGTTGCTACGGCGACCAATCTGACAGTCTCACCCATCTGTCACCCAAACCAAGGCATGTACTTCACTTCACTACTTCAGGTCCAAGTCACGATTTACTTTTCCAAATGACGATTCAGTGAAACTGAAAATGTCCCTGCATGTAAAAACCAACAACACCTGACATGTCAGGGAATAATTGATGGACCTAAATTCATTTCTAGTCTAATGAAAGTTCATCAAAAGGTATTTGGTGATTCTGTTGAGTTGTGAGTCTGTTACAATCTGAGTAAGGGACATGTATCCAGAGAAGTCACTAGAAGAGTCTGACGGGGGGTGTGATATACGTGATCAGGGGGAGGCTAACCTTGCGGACATAGCTTTGGTCGGGGTGGTACTTTGGGGGCATCAGCAGCAGGATGAGTCTGTCAGTGAGCTGGATCCCGTTCAGTGACATCACACCCATGTAGAGGAAGATCCCGAATAGAACTGCCAGAGGGATCTGACGTAAGACCTCCCCAATGACGATGGACAGACCTGAGAGGACAGAGACAGGTCACAGACAGGTTAAAGACAGGTCACAGACAGGTTAAAGACAGGTCACAGACAGGTCAAAGACAGGTCACAGATAGGTCACAGACAGGTCAAAGACAGGTCACAGACAGGTTAAAGACAGGTCACAGACAGGTCAAAGACAGGTCACAGATAGGTTAAAGACAGGTCACAGACAGGTCAAAGACAGGTCACAGATAGGTTAAAGACAGGTCACAGACAGGTCAAAGACAGGTCACAGACAGGTCAAAGACAGGTCACAGACAGGTCACAGACAGGTCACAGATAGGTCACAGACAGGTCAAAGACAGGTCACAGACAGGTCACAGACAGGTCACAGACAGGTCAAAGACAGGTCACAGACAGGTCACAGACAGGTCAAAGACAGGTCACAGACAGGTCAAAGACAGGTCACAGACAGGTCACAGACAGGTCACAGATAGGTCACAGACAGGTCAAAGACAGGTCACAGACAGGTCAAAGACAGGTCACAGATAGGTCACAGACAGGTCAAAGACAGGTCACAGACAGGTCAAAGACAGGTCACAGACACGACAGAGACAGGTCACAGACAGGTCACAGACAGGACGATCAGGGAGAGGTCATAGTCAGGTCACAGACAGGTCACAGACAGGTCACAGACAGGACGATCAGGGAGAGGTCATAGTCAGGTCACAGACAGGTCACAGATAGGTCACAGACAGGTCACAGACAGGACAATCAGGGAGAGGTCATAGTCAGGTCACAGACAGGTCACAGACAGGACGATCAGGGAGAGGTCATAGTCAGGTCACAGACAGGTCACAGACAGGTCACAGACAGGTCACAGACAGGTCACAGACAGGACGATCAGGGAGAGGTCATAGTCAGGTCACAGACAGGTCACAGACAGGTCACAGACAGGTCACAGACAGGACAATCAGGGAGAGGTCATAGTCAGGTCACAGACAGGTCACAGACAGGACGATCAGGGAGAGGTCATAGTCAGGTCACAGACAGGTCACAGACAGGTCACAGACAGGACGATCAGGGAGAGGTCATAGTCAGGTCACAGACAGGACGATCAGGGAGAGGTCATAGTCAGGTCACAGACAGGTCACAGACAGGTCACAGACAGGTCACAGACAGGACAATCAGGGAGAGGTCATAGTCAGGTCACAGACAGGTCACAGACAGGACAATCAGGGAGAGGTCATAGTCAGGTCACAGACAGGTCACAGACAGGACGATCAGGGAGAGGTCATAGTCAGGTCACAGACAGGTCACACACAGGTCACACACAGGTCACAGACAGGACGATCAGGGAGAGGTCTTAATCAGGTGAGAGACAGGACAGACGAGGATAGAGATGCTAAAAGCAGTGATGTTCGTAGAATAACGTGACCGCCACAGTCTTACCAACTAAAACAGCCACCAGGAAGCCGGTCACCCTCTGCTCCTTCACCTCCTCGATGCGTGGTTTGTCTCCAGGGGCGACAGCTTTGCTCATGACCGTGAGGGCATTGGTGTGTGTGACAGAGCGAACCGTGGCGGCTGATAACCACGGCAACCCCAACATTGCTGAAAGCCCACCCACCACCACGATGATGAGGAGGTCCACGTGAAAACCAGTGCCCTTCGCCAGCATCCTCTCCTTCTTACTGACGATCAACCTGACAGGAAATAAACATTTGTTATTCACGTCAAAACAAAAGAATGTAAACCATAAATCAAGCAAAGAAAACGAAGACAGTGCTGTACGCTGTGATCTGAGACTCCATGAAGATGAGAATGAAGACCAGGATGGCAGGAAGGATGCTGGCGGCCATCATCCAAACAGGAAACTGCCCGTCCGACCCCAGAGGAGAAATTAGCCAACCACGCTTCTCTGGACTGGACACTGAGAATCCACTGGGCACGTTCAGCTTCTGTTCACCAATAAGGAGAAGGTTACTGTAATGATTGAGTTTTCAGTTTATAAATGAACACAGGATTCTCTTAGTGCATCCTTAAACCTGGGTGTAGGTGTCCTCAAAGCTGTAGTCCACCAGAACCATGATGAGGATTGCTATGGGAACACCAAAGTCACCGATGATCCGACGGAGCTAAAACACAAACAGAACAGAGGAGCTGTGAATGACCTCTCCAATGAATGACCTGAGACAGTGATGATTCAAACAACTGCTCAAGTCGGAAATCCTTCTGATCATTCTGTGTGTTTTGTGATTAATTCATATTTTATTGGATGGATGGATGATGGATGGAGGGAAGACCAATGGATGGATGGATGGAGGGATGGAGGGACGACCAATGGATGGATGGAGGGATGGAGGGATAGAGGGAAGACCAATGGATGGATGGAGGGATGGAGGGATGGAGGGATGATGGATGGATGATGGATGGAGGGAAGACCAATGGATGGATGGAGGAATGGATGGATGGATGGATGGATGGAGGGATGGAGGGAAGACCAATGGATGGATGGAGGGATGGATGGAGGGATGGGTGGGTGGAGGGATAGAGGGATGGATGGAGGGATGGATGGATTGATGGATGGAGGGAAGACCAATGGATGGATGGATGGGTGGAGGGATTGATGCAGGGATGGATGGGTGGATGGATGGATGGAGGGATGGATAGATTGATGGATGGAGGGATTGATGGATGGAGGGAAGACCAATGGATGGATGGATGGGTGGAGGGATTGATGGAGGGATGGATGGGTGGATGGATGGATGGAGGGATGGATAGATTGATGGATGGAGGGAAGACCAATGGATGGATGGATTTATTGAGGGATGGATAGAAGGAAGTTTGGGTGGAGGGATGGGTGGAGGGATGGATGGGTGGAGGGATGGATGGATGTATCCTCAGACTGAACCTGTATGTAGTTGTGTTAAAGCTGTATTATCCTCTGCATCAGTGTCTGTATATGAGAGTGTGTACTGACCCTCCCGGGGAAGAAGGAGCTGTTCTTGAACTTGCGCAGGTAGAAAGCAATGAAATACGTCCCAGCCATGAGCACGAATGACAGCAGGGCTGTGTTTGGTTCTCCAACAATCTTCCCAGAATCCCTTGCTGCTGCGGTGTAGTTGCATTTAGATGAGGACACTGTGTTGTTTCCATGGTAACAGTTTTGAAGGGGATGCTCCTGAAAGATCTGGGGGTAAAAAGACAGAAAAATAGAAACCATAAGTTCTACATCACGTTTCAGCCTCATTGAGCGGAGTTCAGAGTTCACAATGAACAGGTGAGCTAGAGACACGATACCTTGATATTTAAACTCTGATTGCAAAATTCTACTCTTTGATTCATGAACCTGTGTGGACGAGCCTAATTAATGTTTAAGATATTCTCTTTTAGCGTTCCTGACATATTGTGTTCACAAGAACAGGATTGATGGATAGAGAACCAAAAACAAAACCCCTCCTAGTAACACATGGACCTGTCTCTTTTTCCTATTTTTTAAAACCTAAATATTATCAAGATAATGTAATTTACAATAATATCATATATCCTTAAGCTAACATAACTAGTTTGTAAAACCTAAAGCCTTGTATGGTCGCCAACGAGGGCTATTTAAATGCCCTATGCCGTGAGATGGTAGAGTGAGAGGTGACATCCAGATTTGGGGTTGACTTTGCTACCAATGAGTTCAGGACGGTAGCCTCTATACATGGAGTGCTGCTCTGCAGACTGAGTTAAAGTAGCGCCCCCTATCTGTAGCAGGTTCTTTCATTTGCATTGCGTTTCCATAATAGCATTTGTTTGGGACATTTGCATGTTTTCAAATGTGCATCCCTTCGTAATGGTAGAGTAAGTACAAATGTTGGTTGAAGCTTGTAAACACAACATTCAAACCGGGCCCAAGCTACCACAAACTAGCACAAGCTAACCGCCGGTGTTTGTCACCTGCCTGTCAAACAGGAAGTAGATCAACTCCACGTCTACAGGTAAAAGACAACACAAGGTTCACCCTCATTTTAGAACGAGCTTTATCCACTTGGTGTTTCTCCTCACTCTCATTATATTTTCTCTTCTTTGCTGCTACGTCCACGTCCGTCATATTCACCGGTTTGAATCTCGTCCAATCGCTGAATTGTATCCACTCCTAAACTCACCTGCTGCGCTCTCATTGGCTGGAGGAAACACACCAGCTCCGCCCAGAAAAGCCCCGAGTCAACCAGAACAAACTACTAAGTTTGTTTCTCCATGCAGGAATATTTCAGCTGCATATTGATGACCTTTGACCTCACCTTGATCAGTTTGGCGAATGTCTCGTAGATGAAAATGAGGGAGATGAGAAAGGAGAAGATTTCCTGAGTGAAACGGGAAACAAAGCGGACCAGGATGCTCCCCTCGAAGGCCACAGTCAGGACTACGATCAGCACCAGCCAGAACCCGATCCACACCCGGCCTGTCAGATACTCGATCCCGTTATCTTTACAAAACTACACAGACACACACAGGACGGGTTCAGGAGGCAGCAAGCATGGGAGCGAGTAAGATACTTTGGTTAGCAGCATTCAGGAGCAGTAGCTATAGATTCAGTGATATGTCAGACACAGAGGGATGATGTTAAATGATCTTGACAGCACAGGTCTCAGGTCAGACACATCCCCTCAAAAGATTACACACTTCATACTCTCAGGGCTGGATTCTTCAGATTTATCACAATACTTGCTGTAATCAGAACTTTGGAATTGAAATGCATGTTTTAGGAAAGACAGAGAGTCTTTTGTCAAGCTGCTGTTTCAGAGGGAACCTTTCAAACCTCTCTGTGAAGAAAAGGTAAAACAAGACAAACAAAAGAGGCTCCAAACAGAATCCTAAAGAACAACACCGATTTCAGATAAAGAGTCAGAGATACAGACTATCTGTTCCAGTGACTTCTGTCCAAAGTAACAGGGACACACTCTGCTGCTGTGAGACTGTTACACGGGTGTGTGAGCTCACAGTGTAGAAAGCCTCTTCAAACACCAGCAGCGGTCCAGAGAAGCCGATGATCAGCAAAGGCTGAGCGCTCAGGACGCTGAAGACTATACCCTGCAGCGACGTGGCGACTATCAGCTCAGATACACCAATCAGACCGTCTGTTTTCTCACCTGTGTCACAGGAAACAGATCACAGCAATACAACCATTAAAGTTAAATATCTTGGTGTTACCCTGTCCCGTGTTTCTGTCCACATGTCCAGACTCACCCAGGAGTCCACCGAAGGTGATGGCAGGTGACAGTGCTGCGAAGTAGATGAAGATGATGGCGGCCATGCACTGCGGGTTCAGAGCATCTTGAAGGTCGCTGAGGTACTGAGGGTAACGTCGAGTCACATCTTTGATCAGACCTCCGAAGAGACGGCCTGAACGTTTCAGGGGCTCGTCTCCGTGTTTGGAGGGAACAAGAGAATCTGAAAGATCAGAATGAGACTGTTGATCTGACATCAAAACTTTATAATGACATCAAGACAATGAGAGCAGGATTGTCCATGATATCCCAGGATCACAGGAAGACCATGTCCATCCATGAAGTATTCACCATTAGCTGATGACAGGCTGATTTATCTTACAGAGAACATGTTCGAGATCTTCTGAGATGACCTCTTTAAACTGAGCTCCTGCTTTAACTCTACTTTGATCTCTTCTGTAAGTTTGTTACGTTTGATTACAAAGAAAGGATTTAAGTAAATAATAACATAGGTAACAAGGTTGAGGGTCAGGGTTTGGGTCACCAGCAGAACAGCAGGTCGTGTTATTGGATCTACATCAGTTTTGAACCTCAAAGATTTATCCATGAATAAAATCAGATGTTTGTCACTGTGGGCGACCAACGACATGGATGTTGATTTATTTCTTCAGCAGGAAGTTAAGAGTTAAAAGACGTTTATTAAAAGGAAGCTTTCAGTGTGTTTTTAACGACTCACAAAGTTTGATCATGAGTTTTGCACTTTGACAATGTACAGCAACATATTTTGTGAGCAATACAAAATATTTAACTGCATGATCGAATCCAAGTATTTGTTCTGGTGGCCGATGGGTTTAAGATGCTGACCATGGTTGTCCTCGTGTCAGTATTTTACTATAATTTAAAAAGGGTTCAAATGAAAAGACAATATTGTTGTTAATAAAAAATATTCTTAAAAGAGTTCCAGGTATGTGTTCCTGTGCTAACCAACCTTCATCCTGCTGAGTGCTGCTCTGTTTCTCCTGCAGTTTCCCGCTCTGCTCCTCCTCCCTCTTTCGGAGCATTTCTCGTTGGAAGCGAGCGACTGAGTGAAGCATTTCATCATCGCCGACCTCAGAGGGAGGGAGGACCACGCTACAATCCAGAAAACGGTTGATGGCTGCCAGCAGGTCCTGGCGGTCGTCAGCCTGATACGCAGCCTCATGAAAGTGCTGAAAGAGGCAACATTTGCTACATCAGTTGGGTTTAATTGGCTTCAGAAGAGTGATTTATTATTAAGCGCCATCTGGTGGTGGAATCCAGCCAGCTACAGAGACTCACCTTGTCTGACATGAGCGTAGAGATGGATCGTCCAATCTGGTGATAGTCCATGTTGGCGGTGGGCGGGCCCAACAGGAGGAAGAGGAACCTCACAGGGACAGGAACCTCTAGGACCGACTCCAACAGAACCGCCTCCTGCAGCCTCACGAAGGCCATGGAGGGCTGGTCCAGGAAGCCTACACTGCCTGCAGACACAACAGAGGGAAGCAGTAAACCCACCGAGCCTGCTGCTCTACAACATGCCTACAACCTTGTTACACGTACCCACAAGGACAACAGTGGCCTCCGCTCTCTCCGGGATCTTTTCCATCAGCTTCTCTTCATGTTTGGATCTGGAGTGACAGAGGGGCAGGGCTTCTTTCTGGACACACAAGTTTGTTCATTAAATCAAATAAAATGGCTAAAAGTAAACCATCAGAAACCCAATAAGGTCTGTGGATACTTCATGTACATGAAATATTACTGCTACACTGATGACACCCTATTCTCTTCCACCCTTTCTGACTTTCAGGTTATCAGTGTTGAGATGGATTTAAAACACCAACTGAATCTCATCCTGAACAGGTGTGAGCTGGGTAAAGTGAGGAACCTGCTTCATGAACCTCTCAGTTCCTCTTCTAGTCACCAAGAACCCGTTCATCATGATCTCCAAGTGATATGACATATTGGACTTAACCTTAATGGGATAGCCTTTGTCTTACTTTGTAACTGAACTCTTATTAGGTGTTGACATATTAAACAGGGACAAAACTACAATTCTACAATTCACTTAGCAGACGCTTCCAAAGCGACGTACATCAGACAGTAAGTACAACACAAGCAAGGATCTAGAAAAAAGGAAACAATGTCAGTAGGAGCAAACGATCAGCTTTGTGTCTGATTGGACCCACAGGTCCTGACAGGCATTGCACAAAGTCGTCATTATCAAATAAAACCATCGTCATTACCATCAGAATTTCAGTTTAACGGGCCTGACTCAGTATAAAAACTGGTTTCCAGCATGTTCCTGTTCTGCAGAACATGAAACATAAACCACAGTCATGACACATCAAGACAAACACATTTACAGGACATTAGAATCATCAATAATATGGAGACCATCGTCATCATCATCAAAACTAAAGAAACATTAGTGACCTTGACTTAAACCTTTAGAGTCAGAGTTGTAATAATGTGTCATTTAAGGGATAATGTACCAATACTCAATAACAGAGAAACAGAACTTATCTGATCTGTTGTTTTGCTTACCTTGTTTTTCTCTCCATCAGCCTCTCTGTGATTGGTCACATTGGTGGAGTGCTCTGATTGGCCAATGTGTCTGTCAATCAAGTTGGCCACATTGGCTGCAGAGATGTTCTTGCTGAACAGACTGTGGTCTTTCTCATCACTGGGATGGCTGAACACAAAAATAAAACAAAATACATCAGTGAAAAGATGTTCAGAGACAGGAGCATTTAGGAGCGCAGGTAAAAATGTGTCCATGAACGCATTAGAAAAAGGAGGTAGTCATGCATATCACAGTGTAGTGCAGCGTAGTGCAAAATCAGCTGACTAAGGAAGAAGATAGGCCCTTAGAGGTCTAAAAGTTCTGATCCATTAAAACTTTTTGTGACTTTTGAGCAGGCCAATCTTCTTCCATGAACGCATTACACACAAGAACAGAGCAGCAGGACATGTCACATGAACATAGACATAAAGACCGAGTCACGCAGCGTCACTGGATCAGAGCATTGACTGTTTATAAAGGTGGATCAGACTAGCAGAGCATGGGTCAGCAGTTTTTTAAATGTGTCTGTGCATATGGTGTTGTTTGTTTAATATGTTCAGTAAATAGATTGTTTCATAAGTTAAAATTATCGGGATGCTAATTCTGTTAGCCAGTTAATGCCGTTTTCAAGTATGTGTTAGTATCAGGCTAACACACGAGGCTACACATCCCCGTCCATCTGTGACAACTTGTGCCCGCTCTGGAGATCAATGCACCAGCCGACACTGGACAGATGGATGATTGACAGATTGATGATTGAAAGATGATTGACAGATTGATGTTTGGACCTGTGTCTGAGCAGCAGGGCTCTCAGGACGTTGGCTCTGTCTTCAGCTTTGATCTGATCAGAGATCACCATCTGCTCCACCACCTGCTGAGCGATCCCCGGAAGAGTCCCCTGCTTCAGGTCCAGGAGCACCGCCCCTGAAGAGAACACAGCGTGACATCATCACACACTGACATCATCACACATTGACATCATCACACATTGACATCATCACACATTGACATCATCACACACTGACATCATCACACACTGACATCATCATCACACTGACATCATCACACATTGACATCATCACACACTGACATCATCACACACTGACATCATCACACACTGACATCATCACACATTGACATCATCACACTGACATCATCACACATTGACATCATCACACACTGACATCATCACACTGACATCATCACACTGACATCATCACACATTGACATCATCACACATTGACATCATCACACATTGACATCATCACACATTGACATCATCACACACTGACATCATCACACACTGACATCATCACACACTGACATCATCACACTGACATCATCACACACTGACATCATCACACACTGACATCATCACACTGACATCATCACACATTGACATCATCACACATTGACATCATCACACTGACATCATCACACTGACATCATCACACTGACATCATCACACACTGACATCATCACACTGACATCATCACACACTGACATCATCACACTGACATCATCACACACTGACATCATCACACACTGACATCATCACACTGACATCATCACACACTGACATCATCACACACTGACATCATCACACACTGACATCATCATACTGACATCATCACACTGACATCATCACACATTGACATCATCACACATTGACATCATCACACTGACATCATCACACACTGACATCATCACACACTGACATCATCACACACTGACATCATCACACTGACATCATCACACACTGACATCATCACACTGACATCATCACACACTGACATCATCACACACTGACATCATCACACTGACATCATCACACACTGACATCATCACAGACTGACATCATCACACACTGACATCATCACACACTGACATCATCACACACTGACATCATCACACTGACATCATCACACACTGACATCATCACACACTGACATCATCACACACTGACATCATCACACTGACATCATCACACACTGACATCATCACACACTGACATCATCACACATTGACATCATCACACTGACATCATCACACTGACATCATCACACATTGACATCATCACACACTGACATCATCACACACTGACATCATCACACTGACATCATCACACACTGACATCATCACACTGACATCATCACACATTGACATCATCACACACTGACATCATCACACACTGACATCATCACACACTGACATCATCACACACTGACATCATCACACTGACATCATCACACACTGACATCATCACACTGACATCATCACACATTGACATCATCACAGACTGACATCATCACACACTGACATCATCACACACTGACATCATCACACACTGACATCATCACACTGACATCATCACACACTGACATCATCACACTGACATCATCACACATTGACATCATCACACACTGACATCATCACACACTGACATCATCACACACTGACATCATCACACTGACATCATCACACTGACATCATCACACATTGACATCATCACACACTGACATCATCACACACTGACATCATCACACACTGACATCATCACACACTGACATCATCACAGATTGACATCATCACACACTGACATCATCACACTGACATCATCACACACTGACATCATCACACACTGACATCATCACACATTGACATCATCACACACTGACATCATCACACACTGACATCATCACACTGACATCATCACACACTGACATCATCACACACTGACATCATCACACACTGACATCATCACAGATTGACATCATCACACACTGACATCATCACAGATTGACATAAGAACTCTTCTTTCAGGTTAAACTTTGGTACTATTTCTCCTTGTATGCAGATGACACCCTGTTTTATCTTTCTGTTGGAGGGTAAGGGGTTGTGGACCTGTGGGTTTCAGAACTGATTTGATCAGTGTGGTTTAAGGGTTAAATAAGAGATTTTAATAATAACTTTGACCATGGCAATGTGTTGAGACAGTGATGCTCTGCAGGGGGCAGCAGAGAGCCTCCTCCTCACCATGGGACATGGTTTTTCGGAGCTCCAGCAGGGAACGGAAGGAGAGGGAGGGGACTTTAGGCTTCCCCCAGCGCTCTGTCTCCTCCTCCACCTCCTCCTCAAACTTGATCCATCGAGCTGTCTCCCTCCACTGCAGCTCCTGGTTCCTGTCGATCACCAGCTCGTTCAGCTCCACAAACACCTGCACAGAAAAACACCTGTCTTATGAGGACATCACGTTCACTTACATTCTTTTTCTATGGACCCCTGAATAAAAGTGTACCTTTACCTATGCACATGCAATCCTTTCATTTACCATGCCTGAATCTGGAGTGAAACCAGAGAAGGTAAAGGTTCACCTTGTCAGAGGTGTGTCCTGTTAATGTCAGTGTGCCAACAGATCCATTCCGCCCATTTTACCTGCCTCGTGAACTTCAGCAGCTGTTTTACACGTTAGTGTACATTCACCCTCGAGCCAACGCGTCAGCTGCTGCCCAACTGATCGCTGACGTCATGCACAAACTCGACTCTATCTGCCCAGATGCTCCCAAGTTTATTCTGGGGGATTTTAATCATTGCAAGTTAAATAAAACATTGAGGACATACGAACAATATGTGACTTGCGCTACAACACAAAAGGAAACCTCACTTGATCTCTGTTATGGTTCTGTAAGTGGAGCTTACAAATCTTTTCCTCTGCCTTCTTTGGGTGCTTCCTATCATAACAGTGTCTACCTTATGCCCACGTACAAACCTTGTTTTAGGCGCCTGGAGTGCAAGGAGAGGACTGTAAAAATCTGGTCAGAGGCCAGCATCTCATCTCTCCAGTCCTGTTTTGAATGTACAGACTGGCAATGTTTTTATGATGTTTGTGATGACATTAATGAACCTTCTGACACCGTCTCGTCTTACATCACCTTCTGTGTGGATTCCTTGATCCCAACTAAAAAGGTGTTGACTTACCCGGATAATAAACCCTGGGTAACAAAAGAACTGAAATCAGTTATCAATAAAAAGAAAAGGATTTTCTACTCTGCTGACCCCCTGGAGTTAAAGGCTGTCTCCAGAGAAGTCAGGGTGGAAATAAGGAAGGCAAAACTTAAGTATAAAAATCAAATTGAGGATCAGTTCAGTGGTGGTGACCTCAGAGCAGCCTGGAAAGGAATAAAATCCATGGCATCAATTAACCAGTCCACCTGTGGGACTAAGCCTCCTATCTGTGTACATGGTGTGGATGATGCTGACTTGGCAGATGTTTTTAATTCATTTCTTTCTCGCTGGGAAAGGTCTGATTTCTTGGATGATATTTCAATAGTAAGAGAATCTCTTGTTCTTCAGAATGACTTTGTGATCTCTCAGGGAACTGTCACAGCTCTACTGAAGGGAGTTAATACAAAAAAAGCTGCTGGCCCTGATGCCATCTGTGGGCGCACATTGCGTCACTGTGCTGACCAACTCAGTGACATATTCACAAAACTTTTTCAGATGTGCGCTGAGTGTGGCCGGATACCCCCCATCTGGAAAACATCCACAATTATCCCTGTGCCTAAGGCAGCTAAACCTAAGGATTTGAATGATTTTAGACCAGTCGCTCTTACTTCACTTGTTATGAAAACATTTGAGAAAATCCTAAAAGCAGAAGTTGTCTCATTAATAAATGGTCAACTTGATCCACTTCAGTTTGCTTATCAAGCTGGCAAAGGTGTGGACTACGCCAAGGTTTTCATTTTAGCCACTGTGTACAAACACCTGGAAAAACCTAAATCCCATGCCAGACTTTTATTCGCTGACTTTTCCTCAGCTTTTAATAAAATGTAGCCTCATTTTTTAATTGAGAGACTATCCTCTCACTTTAAACTTCCTGGTCAGATTTTAATGTTGCTCTTAAACTTTTTAACAGACAGAGTTCAGCAGGTTTTCATGAATGGTCAAATGTCGAAAATAATTATGTCAAACACTGGTTCCCCTCAGGGCTGTGTCCTGTCCCCCCTGCTTTTTATCATGTACACAGATAGCTGCAGAACATCACAAGAGAGCAGTTATCTGGTAAAGTTCTCAGATGACACTGTTCTGCTGTCCCTCCTTCAGGGCTCAGAATCAGGCCATGGCGGTGCTCTACCAACTTTTGTTAAGTGGGCGGACAGCTGTGGCTCAGTTGGTAAAGTCGTTGCCTCTCAAGCGGAAGGTCAAGGGTTTGATCCCCAGCTGAGCAACATGTCCGATGTGTCCTTGGGCAAGACACTTAACCCTGCATTGCTCCCACTGCTTCATGGCGGTGTTTGAATGGATTAGTGTTGTACTTACTCTCTGATGTACGTCGCTTTGGATAAAAGCGTCTGCTAAGTGAATTGTAGAATTGTAGATGACAACTTCCTGGATCTTAATGTCCTGAAAACCAAGGAATTAGTCATAAATTTTAGGAAGAACTGTTGTCACCCTGAATCTAGCATTATCCACGGTGGAGAGGTTGAAATAGTGGACTCATATAAATACCTTGGGACAGTGTTCGACTCTGAATTTAAGTTTTCTGAAAACACAGAGTCAATCGTGAAAAGACCAACAGAGAATTCATTTGATGCAGAGGCTGAACTCTTTTAGTGTTTCACAAAGCATTTTATGTAGCTTTTATCATTATTTTATCGAAAGTCTTTTAACATTTTCTTTTATCTGTTGGTTCAATGGGTTGTCTGTGAAGGACAAGAACAGTTTGAACCACATCGTAAAAGTCTGCTCTAAGATTATTGGAGTCCAGCTGAAAGACTTGAGCTCCCTGTGGAAGGAGCGTGTGGTCCAGAAAGCCAAAGGGATCATAAACCAACCTGAACATGTTGTCTCATCTGAGTTTTCTTTAATGCCCTCTGGACGGCGCTATCTTGCCCCTCCAAGGAGGACAAATAGATACTCCAACTCTTTTATCCCTTCAGCTATCAGTCTGTTGAATGCTGAACAAGTCTGTCATCGTATTAGGAAATTGTAGATTGATAGCGTTGGCTTTCCCACTTGACGACCTATTCGTCTGTTGAACTGTTGTTACTGACATGTGAATGTAACTGTTTGAATGCTGTGGTGATGTGTTTGTTTCCTTTTATGTTGTCTTTGCGTTTTTCAATGGCTTGGTAGGTTGTGAAACGGAATTGCCCTTCTGGGATAAATTAAGTTTTCTGAATCTGAATCTGAATCTGAATCTGAATCTGAATCTGAATCTGAATAACTCAGAATAACTCAGAATAACTCAGAATAACTCATATTAAGCCCAGGAAGCCCAGTAGGCATTGTCCCGTCAGCAGAAGCCAGACTCTTGAGCAGACGGAGCTCCCCCAACCTTCAACGAGGTGATTGGGCATTGCTACCATCCGACAACCCTGACGCCCAGCCACCACCATCGGAATGTGTCTTTCCTACAACCACCGCCGTCCTCCTTCATACACGGTCTGCTCCGACCTCCACCTCAGCGGAGAGGAAGTGAGGACAAAAGGAACGCCAGGAATACAAAGGAGAAATTCTTCCTGCACATTATCCCATCTCCCCCTATCCCATTCTTCTTTTGAAAAAGAATAAAGTCTTTAACCTGCTCTTTGGAACGCGTCTCGAGATAACCTTTGTTATTAATTGGCGCTATACAAATAAAGATTGATTGATTGAATAATAATAATAAATCAGCCTCTACCTTTCTGTGTCGATTCTTCAGGTCCAAACCGACCATCCTGACGACCAAAACCAACTGAGTCACAAACACACTCACCTCGTAGATTACCTTCCAACACCTGTCTGTCTCTACCTGTCTGTCTCTACCTGTCTGTCTCTACCTGTCTGTCTCTACCTGTCTGTCTCTACCTGTCTGTCTCTACCTGTCTGACTCTACCTGTCTGTCTCTACCTGTCTGACTCTACCTGTCTGTCTCTACCTGTCTGACTCTACCTGTCTGTCTCTATCTGTCTACCTGTGTGTCTCTACCTGTCTGTCTCTACCTGTCTGACTCTACCTGTCTGTCTCTACCTGTCTGACTATACCTGTCTGTCTCTACCTGTCTGACTCTACCTGTCTGACTCTACCTGTCTGTCTCTATCTGTCTGTCTCTACACCTGTCTGACTCTACCTGCCTGACTCTACCTGTCTGTCTCTACACCTGTCTGACTCTACCTGCCTGACTCTACCTGTCTGTCTCTACCTGTCTGTCTCTACACCTGTCTGACTCTACCTGCCTGACTCTACCTGTCTGACTCTACCTGTCTGTCTCTACACCTGTCTGACTCTACCTGCCTGACTCTACCTGTCTGACTCTACACCTGTCTGTCTCTACCTGTCTGTCTCTACCTGTCTGACTCTACCTGTCTGTCTCTACCTGTCTGACTCTACCTGTCTGTCTCTACCTGGCTGTCTCTACACCTGTCTGACTCTACCTGTCTGACTCTACCTGTCTGTCTCTACACCTGTCTGACTCTACCTGTCTGTCTCTACCTGTCTGTCTCTACCTTTCTGACTTTACCTGTCTGACTCTACCTGTCTGACTCTACCTGTCTACCTGTCTGACTATACCTGTCTGACTCTACCTGTCTGTCTCTACCTGTCTGACTCTATCTGTCTGACTTTACCTGTCTGACTCTACCTGTCTGTCTCTACCTGTCTGTCTCTACCTGTCTGACTCTACCTGTCTGACTCTACCTGTCTGTCTCTACCTGTCTGACTCTATCTGTCTGACTCTACATCTGTCTGTCTCTACACCTGTCTGACTCTACCTGTCTGACTCTATCTGTCTGACTCTACACCTGTCTGTCTCTACCTGTCTGACTCTACCTGTCTGACTCTACACCTGTCTGTCTCTACCTGTCTGTCTCTACCTGTCTGACTCTACCTGTCTGTCTCTACCTGTCTGACTCTACCTGTCTGTCTCTACCTGTCTGTCTCTACACCTGTCTGACTCTACCTGTCTGACTCTACCTGTCTGTCTCTACACCTGTCTGACTCTACCTGCCTGACTCTACCTGTCTGACTCTACACCTGTCTGTCTCTACCTGTCTGTCTCTACCTGTCTGACTCTACACCTGTCTGACTCTACCTGTCTGACTCTACCTGTCTGTCTCTACACCTGTCTGACTCTACCTGTCTGTCTCTACCTGTCTGACTCTATCTGTCTGACTCTACACCTGTCTGTCTCTACACCTGTCTGACTCTACCTGTCTGACTCTACACCTGTCTGTCTCTACCTGTCTGTCTCTACCTGTCTGACTCTACCTGTCTGTCTCTACCTGTCTGTCTCTACACCTGTCTGACTCTACCTGTCTGACTCTACCTGTCTGACTCTACCTGCCTGACTCTACCTGTCTGACTCTACACCTGTCTGTCTCTACCTGTCTGTCTCTACCTGTCTGACTCTACCTGTCTGTCTCTACCTGTCTGTCTCTACACCTGTCTGACTCTACCTGTCTGTCTCTACACCTGTCTGACTCTACCTGTCTGTCTCTACCTGTCTGACTCTACCTGTCTGTCTTTACACCTGTCTGACTCTACCTGTCTGTCTCTACCTGTCTGACTCTACCTGTCTGTCTTTACACCTGTCTGACTCTACCTGTCTG
>NC_089198.1:550299-555299 GCF_963930695.1 Labrus bergylta | reverse complement strand
TTACAACCAGAGCAGAGACCGACTTCATGGTCATCAATCCAGCAGTCCTCACACACACACACACACACACACACACACACACACACACACACACACACACACACACACACACACACAAACACACACACAGTAACAATAGATAGAGGCCGTGGGTGTGGCGTGTAGGTCGGCAGCGTTGTGTTCAGGTCACATGATGAAGATAAGACGTGACAGAAGGATCTTTCATGTTTCAACAAATTCCTTCTAAATTTGGGGACAACATTTGTTTCTGACTTCCACCCTGAGCCCCAGTGCATGCTGGGAGCAGCTGGCAGCGCATCATAAGTGAGTCAGTCCTCATAGAGCTCCATGTTAAAATGTCTAACTTTACAGCTGCAGTTCCTCCAGTGTCCACTAGAGTCTGTCTCCTGCAGTGAGTCAGTCCTCATAGAGCTCCATGTTAAAATGTCTAACTTTACAGCTGCAGTTCCTCCAGTGTCCACTAGAGTCTGTCTCCTGCAGTGAGTCAGTCCCCATAGAGCTCTATGTTAAAATGTCTAACTTTACAGCTGCAGTTCCTCCAGTGTCCACTAGAGTCTGTCTCCTGCAGTGAGTCAGTTCTCATAGAGCTCTATGTTAAAATGTCTAACTTTACAGCTGCAGTTCCTCCAGTGTCCACTAGAGTCTGTCTCCTGCAGTGAGTCAGTTCTCATAGAGCTCTATGTTAAAATGTCTAACTTTACAGCTGCAGTTCCTCCAGTGTCCACTAGAGTCTGTCTCCTGCAGTGAGTCAGTTCTCATAGAGCTCTATGTTAAAATGTCTAACTTTACAGCTGCAGTTCCTCCAGTGTCCACTAGAGTCTGTCTCCTGCAGTGAGTCAGTTCTCATAGAGCTCTATGTTAAAATGTCTAACTTTACAGCTGCAGTTCCTCCAGTGTCCACTAGAGTCTGTCTCCTGCAGTGAGTCAGTTCTCATAGAGCTCTATGTTAAAATGTCTAACTTTACAGCTGCAGTTCCTCCAGTGTCCACTAGAGTCTGTCTCCTGCAGTGAGTCAGTTCTCATAGAGCTCTATGTAGTGTATACAATGTAATAAAAAGTAAACGTGTGTATTCAAGGTGAAGTTTGAAGCAGGTGTACTGACTCTTGATGCCGTCCAGATCGACTGATGGCAGAGTTTCCGCCTCGTCAGCATCATCTGCAGGGACATTGGTCACAATGCAGCCAGGTGAGAGGCCGTTGTGATTGGACGACTTGGTGGGCGGGTCACTGTGGAGGGGGAGGAGTTACAGATTCAGTAACATACAGGGGAGATATATCTCAGTTTTATTGACGTTATCTCACCTGGTGGGCGTGGTCGTTCGTTCCCTCTCCTCATGGTAAGACGCTTCCCCACCCTCCTCCTCCTCCTGATCTTCTTCTATGGTGGCTGCAGCGTTAGGGGCGGAGCCTCGCCTCTCCTCCTCATTGGTCCTCCTCCTCCTGATGTCAGCGGGGGGTTTGGACAGAGGATGATGGACGTGGGGAGAGAAGTGACGGTGGTCTGCAGAAGAAGATTCACATTTCTGATTTATTTGAGATGTGGTTAAGGCTGTTACCGCAGTAATCACCCTGAATGTTTCTGAAGACACACAGATCCTTTAACACCGTCAGAAGACTTCTTGAACCTGTTTAAAGTTCCTCAACCTGCTGATCCCAGATCAGTTTGATACCATGGCAACAGAAATGATGTTTCAGTGATTTGTTGGTTCCAAGGTGTTACAGACAACCTCCTGCATAATGTGCCCATGTATGTAAGCGGTTTAAAGCATGTGGTAATGAACAGAATGACAGTATAATCTAATCTGACAGCTCAAACACTCGTTGACATCCTGACTTCTCGGTCCTCACCCTCGTAGTCCTGCTCGTCGTACACTCGGCGTTTCTCCGGTGGGCTGCGAGCTGCAGGACAGAGGATCTCCTGAAAACCCTGAACATCAAAAGCCTTGTTCAGATCCTCCTCTTCTTCATCGCTATGGCAACGTGGAGGGGGAGGAGCCAGAGACTGGAGGAGAGAGGAGGAGGATATTTTCACACACGTAGGATGTAATTAGATGAACCAGCAGGGGGCAGTTAAACGTTTCTTTCACGATCGGAAGGTAAGACAGATGAAACAGGCGTGCCTGCTGTTACCATGGTGATTTCTTATTCTGTCTGTCACTTTTTGAGCTGTTACAAACAAGAATAAAACCATGTAACCTGGTACATCCAGGTAGTAGAGCGAGGAGAGTATGGCCCGTTAATAAGAGCTACAGACAGTTGATGGCTACAGCCCCAGCTAGTGGTGGGCGGCTGCGTTGCAGTTTGAGAACAACATTCGCTATTCGATATGTTGGCATCGAGGGCCAACATATTAATGATGAACCAATAGAAAAACACCACGGGTCAAAGATCAGCACTGATTTAGTTCAACCATTAAAAGTCCGCTCTGTGCCCTATGTGACCTGATGACATCACAGCATCCTGTTACCATGACAACAGAGCCTGAATTTGACGTTATTCACAAGGACATCACAGTGACATCACATGATGATGATGATGGGTGTTTGGACTCACAGCAGACAGACTAAAGGTGTCACCAGGACCGAGAGAGTTCTGCTGAAGGCTCATGGCTCCTTCAGAGGTCAGAGGTCAGAGGTCAGACGGCTGCAGGAGGTCAGATGTTCAGCTGAGTCCTAAGAGCAGAAGAAACAGATGAGGTGATCAGATCTTGTCATGGAGCGTTTGATGAAGAGGACAGAGCATTAGGATTTAATAAAGAAGTGCCTTAAACCTGCATTCTTTCTGATGTCCAGCAGGGGGCGACTCCACTGGTAGTAAAACCAATTCTGATTGTTTAGAAGTGTTCGATAGAATGTTGATTTATTCCTTCAGTAATTATTTCTCTAGTCTTAAGTCTTCTTCAACACATCATGATGTTCACATAGTCAATTATGGTCCATTGAGAGTCGAAGAGACCAAGAAGAGGGGGAGGAGTTAGGGGTGGGGCTACCTGAGATTGACAGCTCACCACCATGGAGACATGAGAAAAGCCTTGCTCAGTGTTTGGTTGGATGGTCATTTCTTGTTTTTAAAATGAAGAAGGACGATGTTCATTTAATCACACTAACTGTAAATTACAGATACACATGCTGACCGAGCTAGAAACATCCATTAACTTCCTGTTTGTTGATCCACAGGCTCCACCCTCTTGTCCAAATATGGTCATGTATGGATAAAGAATAAACAAGATAGTAATGTTATTTTTTTGCAAAATCTTACACCTGTAATGTTGTTCTTTATAGTTTAAGTTTCTGCTTCATGGTCCGAACAACATCTTTTACTATTTACTGTTTTTATTGATCTGCACTCACACAACAAACTGAACCCGGTTCTGATTCTGAGAGAACACACTCGTCCATTTAAACCTGTGTGTGTGTGTGTGTGTGTGTGTGTGTGTGTGTGTGTGTGTGAAACAGGAAGAGAGTTGGAGCCTACCTCAGCGTCCTCACAGCTCTGAAAGAGAGAAATTATAATGCAAAGACTGAAACCAACAGAGAGAAAGAGAGAGAGAGAACAGGGAGAGAGAGAGGAGAAAAGAGGAGGGAGAGGGGGGGGGGTGAGGGAGGGAGGGGGGGTGAGGGGGGGGTGTAAGAAGAAAGAAAGAGGAGAACGACAGGAAACAGAGGACAAACAGAGAGGAAGAAGTAAAAAAGAAAGAACAGAGAGAAGGTCGAACTCTCTACAGCAACCCGATCAGCTGGAGGTCACCATGGCAACCAAACTGTCCATCAAGGTAAGTCCCACCCCCTGGCTGTGCACCCCTCTGATGATGTCACGGAGCCTCTGCATGATCATCACACCTCAGACAGGTGAAGCTCACCTGTTCACGCCCACAACTGTACTGAAGCTGAACAGTGTGTGTGTGTGTGTGTGTGTGTGTGTGTGTGTGTGTGTGTGTGCGTGTGCACTTGTTTGTGTTTAGTAATGACTGGTTTTAAAAGTATAAAACACTTAAGAAAAACACTACACACACACGCACACACATTTGCAAACACACACACTAATACACGCACACACACACTAATACACGCACACACACACTAATACACGCTCCCACAATTGTATTTACCAAAAGTTGTAATTGTCGTTATAGAAATGACTGAACTTTAAACTGTGAATAGTTTACAGTGGAACATTTCAAGTCTTTTAAACATTAGAGGCTGCGTTCTGTCCTCATTAGAATAAATCTTAAATCTCTCTGAACTGGTCACACCTCAGCGCTCCTGCAGCATCTTTAGACGTAACTACTTTAATAAAACAAGACCTCGTGCCACACACACATCCTCACCCTCACTCAGACTCTCACAGCAACCTTTCCTCTTCTTCCCAAACACCGAAACATAAATCTGCAGACGTGCCTTTAAATGTAAAACTCCGAACTGGAATCATCAGCCAGATAAAATAAGAAGTTATTATCAACTCTTTTTGTACATTTAAAAACTCAGAATCATGTTTCCTTAAATCGCCCGTCGGCTGCTTCCAATATTAAAGTCTTCCTGCGACTCAGTAGACACTTTGAGGGTCTTGGTCTTGTCTCAGACTGGCGGACTCCAGATTTTAAATTAACACCGGTCAAGACCACCGCTGATCATTTGTTTCTCCATGTCATTACTGTGGTCCTCCTTTTAAAAGAACAAATAACTTTAATTTGTAGTTTGATTTTTATCCCCCGGTTACGGCTGAAACCTTCTCGGTGTTACGGTCTAAGTGAGAGACACGCCCCCTAAACACGAGATGAGGATTCTTCAAATATTTATGGTCGTGGTCTTGTCTCAGTCTTGCCTCACCTTGGTCTCGGTCTTGTCTTGGTCTTGGTCTTGGTCTGGGTCTTGCCCTGCCTTGGTCTTGGTCTTGGTCTTGGTCTTGGTCTTGGTCTTGGTCTTGGTCTTGCCCTGCCTTGGTCTCGGTCTTGTCTGGGTCTTGCCCTGCCTTGGTCTTGG
>NC_089198.1:527799-547799 GCF_963930695.1 Labrus bergylta | reverse complement strand
TACTTTCAAAACCATTGTGTGTGTGTGTGTGTGTGTGTGTGTGTGTGTGTGTGTGTGTGTGTGTGTGTGTGTGTGTGTGTGTGTGTGTGTGTGTGTGTGTGTGTGTGTGTTCTGCATGGGTCTGTAAACCTTTCTGTGTTCTAACCTCTCTCCATTTTTCAAAAGCATCTCCAATATTGATCCTAGTTTGAGCACGTTTCTGCTCGTGGAGCTTATTAGAAACATGCAGAGGCTTTTTAGGTCGGGTACAATCACTTCTATCTGAACCACTTCTCTTGACCGCTTCCATCACTGCAACATGTAGTGGAAAAATACAATCTGTCTGTCGTCCGCATTTGAACTTAAAACATGTTTGTGCGTCATTTAGAAATTAGAAACTGTTTCTCTGTATGGCCTTGGTCTGTATCTCCAACAGGAACACTCCTCAGTATCTGGGTACAGCATGATCCTAAATCAGTGCCCTCCAAACAAAGGACTTTCTGTTGGTGTTAGATAAATCTGATAACTGCTCTCATATCTGGCAAACCGAGGGGTGTCCAAAACGGCAGTGTGAGGGGGGGGTTGTCTTAAAAGCGCCTACCTTCTCTGGTCCAAACAAATCCAGAGCATTCAGGAGCAGAATCTAAAGTTAGAAGGAGGACATACTGGCTGCTGCATTGTTGTCAGAGAAGATGTTTCCTTAATGATCAGATAGTAAGATACCTTTATCATCTCACTCTCTACACAGCTCACTGATTGGACCTAATCACTCGTCACATCACGTCAGTCAAATGTTGATAATAAACTGAATTAATTGTTTATAGATTCATTCTTTATTTTATTTTGACCCCGAGTCTCTTCTAGGAGAGAAAAGAAGAAACATGAGAGTGAAAAACTGAAACTAGGACGTTTGAATGACAAATAAATGTCTTTATCAGCGAGGACCTGATGAGCACATTCTGATTATTTAAAACAATGATGATGACGTCACTCTTTAATCAATGAACAGTTTCAAGTGTAAATAAGAGATCAGTGAAAGCAAACACTTTTATTAACTCTTTCTTTATCTTAACTTGTCCTGAACATAATATGAACACCTGCGGGACTCTGACCATCATGATGTGAAGATACTCGCCCCTTAGTGGTCAGAAATATAAATACAGCTTAAAATGCTCAGTTTTACCATTAAAGACAGACATACAGATAGCATTCAGCGTCTGACACACACAAAGACTCAAACAGGGCTGCAGGTTCTTCATGGACCTGGTCCAGGTGTTCGATGAGGATCTGAAGGGTCAGACTGAGGGGGCTGCTGAGGACACAGGGGTCCAACAGTTGCTGAGGTCTCAAACACACCTGGACACCCTCACAGTCACTCCTCCTGTTTAGCCTGCTCCTCCCTTCTCTGCTCCTCCTTCTTCTTCTTCACCTCCTTCAGTCCATCCTGGATCATGTCCACAGCCTCCTGGTCTCCAGCCTCCCGGGCCAAACTCAAAGCTTCTTTGTAGCAATGCACAGAGTCCGCCAGCTGACCTGGACCAGAGACAAAACACAGACCAGATCAAAATCAACTCCGGCCCCCAATCATCATCCAGGTGTGTTAGCTTGACCCCTGACCTTTGTGCAGCAGAATGCCCGCCATGTTTCCCAGCAGGACATGTTGGTCCGGATGTCCCACAGACTGGCTGAGGTCCACAGCCTGCCGGATCAGTACCAGGGCATCGTCGTGGGCACCCTGTAGATCCAAGATGGTGGCAAGGTCGCTCATCAGCACCAGTGTCTGATGGAGACACAAAGAAGAAGACATCGAAAAGGACGTAAAGGTCTCTTCAAAATAACATTCACTATATTACCTATTGTCTTTGGGTTGTTTTCCCAGTGTCCCCGTTGTACCCATGTACCAGTTTACCAAGTGTAACCCATATCCCAGTTTTCCACATGATACCCCAGTGTCCCCCCGACCCCCCCATTCCTAGTCTCTAAACCATACCCAGTGTCCCCCCGACCCCCCCCATTCCTAGTCTCTAAACCATACTCAGTGTCCCCCCGACCCCCCCCATTCCTAGTCTCTCCACCATATCCAGTGTCCCCCCGACCCCCCCATTCCTAGTCTCTCCACCATATCCAGTGTCCCCCGATCTCCCCCCATTCCTAGTCTCTCCACCATATCCAGTGTCCCCCGATCTCCCCCCATTCCGAGTCTCTCCACCATATCCAGTGTCCCCCGACCCCCCCATTCCGAGTCTCTCCACCATATCCAGTGTCCCCCCCGATCCCCCCCGATCCCCCCCAGTCCTAGTCTCTCCACCATATCCAGTGTCCCCCCGACCCCCCCCATTCCTAGTCTCTCCACCATATCCAGTGTCCCCCCGACCCCCCCCATTCCTAGTCTCTCCACCATATCCCTTGTCCCCCCGATCCCCCCGATCCCCCCCCATTCCTAGTCTCTCCACCATATCCAGTGTCCCCCCGATCCCCCCCCATTCCTAGTCTCTCCACCATACCCCTTGTCCCCCCGATCCCCCCCCAATTCCTAGTCTCTAAACCATACCCAGTGTCCCCCCGACCCCCCCCATTCCTAGTTTCTCCACCATATCCAGTGTCCCCCCGACCCCCCCATTCCTAGTCTCTCCACCATATCCAGTGTCCCCCGATCTCCCCCATTCCGAGTCTCTCCACCATATCCAGTGTCCCCCCGACCCCCCCATTCCGAGTCTCTCCACCATATCCAGTGTCCCCCCGACCCCCCCATTCCTAGTCTCTCCACCATATCCAGTGTCCCCCGACCCCCCCATTCCGAGTCTCTCCACCATATCCAGTGTCCCCCGATCCCCCCCAGTCCTAGTCTCTCCACCATATCCAGTGTCCCCCGATCCCCCCCAGTCCTAGTCTCTCCACCATATCCAGTGTCCCCCCGACCCCCCCCAGTCCTAGTCTCTCCACCATATCCAGTGTCCCCCCGACCCCCCCGACCCCCCCCATTCCTAGTCTCTCCACCATATCCAGTGTCCCCCCGACCCCCCGCATTCCTAGTCTCTCCACCATATCCCTTGTCCCCCCGATCCCCCCGATCCCCCCCCATTCCTAGTCTCTCCACCATATCCAGTGTCCCCCCGATCCCCCCCCATTCCTAGTCTCTCCACCATACCCCTTGTCCCCCCGACCCCCCCCATTCCTAGTCTCTCCACCATATCCCTTGTCCCCCCGATCCCCCCGATCCCCCCCAGTCCTAGTCTCTCCACCATATCCAGTGTCCCCCCGACCCCCCCAACCCCCCCCATTCCTAGTCTCTCCACCATATCCAGTGTCCCCCCGACCCCCCCCCATTCCTAGTCTCTCCACCATATCCCTTGTCCCCCCGATCCCCCCGATCTCCCCCCATTCCTAGTCTCTCCACCATATCCAGTGTCCCCCCGATCCCCCCCATTCCTAGTCTCTCCACCATATCCAGTGTCCCCCCGACCCCCCATTCCTAGTCTCTCCACCATATCCAGTGTCCCCCTGACCCCCCCATTCCTAGTCTCTCCACCATACCCAGTGTCCCCCCGACCCCCCCATTCCGAGTCTCTCCACCATACCCCGTGTCCCCCCCGACCCCCCCATTCCGAGTCTCTCCACCATACCCCGTGTCCCCCATTCCTAGTCTCTCCACCATATCCAGTGTCCCCCCGACCCCCCCCCCCCCCCATTCCTAGTCTCTCCACCATACCCCGTGTCCCCCCGACCCCCCCATTCCGAGTCTCTCCACCATACCCCGTGTCCCCCATTCCTAGTCTCTCCACCATATCCAGTGTCCCCCCGACCCCCCCCCCCCCATTCCTAGTCTCTCCACCATACCCCTTGTCCCCCCAATCCCCCTCCATTCGTTGTCCAACCTGTGGGTGTGTGTCCCCCTGCTCCTGGCGACAAATATTCAGAGCTTTCTGGTAGTCCTCTTTGGCCTGGGTCAGGTGTAAACCTGATGCTCGGTATCGAGCCCGCGAGTCAAAACACAGACCAAGCAGGAGGCGGGTGTCCTTCCTCAGAGCCTCCTGCTCCTCTATGGACAACAACAATAAAACAACAATATCATCATCAACAACAACAATATCATCATCAACAACAACAATATCATCATCATCAACAACACTAAAACAACAATATCATCATCAACAACAATATTATCAACAACAATATCATCATCATCAACAACAACATCATCAACAACAATAATAAAACAACAATATCATCATCAACAACATCAACAATATCATCAACAACAACATCATCAAAAACAACAACAACAACATCAACAACAATATCAACAACATCAACAATATCATCATCATCATCATCAACAAAAACAACAACAATAACATCAACAACAACATCAACAATATCATCATCAACAACAACAACAACAACAACATCATCATCATCAACAACAACAACAATATCATCATCAACAACAACAACAACATCATCATCATCATCAACAACAACATCAACAATATCATCATCAACAACAACAACACAGGTCTCCCACAGGTGTTCAACAGGTGTTCAACAGGTCTCCCACAGGTGTTCAACAGGTGTTCAACAGGTGTTCAACAGGTGTTCAACAGGTCTCCCACAGGTGTTCAACAGGTGTTCAACAGGTGTTAAACAGGTGTTCAACAGGTCTCCCACAGGTGTTTAACAGGTGTTTAACAGGTGTTCAACAGGTGTTCAACAGGTGTTCAACAGGTGTTCAATGGGTGTTCAACAGGTGTTTAACAGGTGTTCAATGGGTGTTCAACAGGTGTTTAACAGGTGTTCAACAGGTCTCCCACAGGTGTTCAACAGGTGTTCAACAGGTCTCCCACAGGTGTTCAACAGGTGTTCAACAGGTCTCCCACAGGTGTTCAACAGGTGTTCAACAGGTCTCCCACAGGTCTCCCACAGGTGTTTAACAGGTGTTTAACAGGTGTTCAACAGGTGTTTAACAGGTGTTTAACAGGTGTTCAACAGGTGTTCAACAGGTGTTCAACAGGTGTTCAATGGGTGTTCAACAGGTGTTTAACAGGTGTTCAATGGGTGTTCAACAGGTGTTTAACAGGTGTTCAACAGGTCTCCCACAGGTGTTCAACAGGTGTTCAACAGGTCTCCCACAGGTGTTCAACAGGTGTTCAACAGGTCTCCCACAGGTGTTCAACAGGTGTTCAACAGGTCTCCCACAGGTGTTCAACAGGTGTTTAACAGGTGTTCAACAGGTGTTCAACAGGTGTTCAACAGGTGTTTAACAGGTGTTTAACAGGTGTTCAACAGGTGTTCAACAGGTGTTCAACCGGTGTTCAACAGGTCTCCCACTGGTGTTCAACAGCTGAACCTGACTCTCTTCAGCAGAGGTCTGAACTTTCAGGATTAACGTCTTTAAATATTCTAAAATAAAAATATGGTTACACATTGTTCAAAACGTCACCTGTCTGCTGCTCTGCAGGCACCTCCTTCTGTTTCTCTAGTTTGGCCTCAAGAGATTCCGTACAGAACCTGAAACCATGTTCAGCAAGCTCCGCCCTCAAACACACACACACACACACACACACACACACACACACACACACACACACACAAGTCACTCTCTGATAAAAGCATTGGTCTCACATCAGGCAGTTGAATCTTACTCTTACTTGTTCTGTTCGGCGTAGATTGTGGCGAGTTTCAGTGACATCTCGATGACAGCGTTGTCGTTCTGGAAACAGACAGGTAGTCAGAGCAGCTGGCTGAAAATGTACACACACACACACACACACACACACACACACACACACACACACACACACACACACACACACACACACACACACACACACACACACACACACACACACACACACACACACACACACACACACACACACACACACACACACACACACACACACACACACACACACACACACACACACACACACACACACACACACACACACACACACACACACCTGTGGGGTTCCTCCTGACAGCATGAAGCTCATGGATGCTTTGAAGAGTTTTTCTGCCTGATGAAGAAACAATGACACCGATGATGATGATGATGATGATGATATGGGAGAGGGCTATAGTCCGGTTATCATAGTGACACAGAGCAGGTTATATATAAAAACTCATAGACTGCAACATTTACCACTTCCCCATACCATCAACACAGAGCTGTGATTGGACAATACTTACACTGTCCAGCTGACCCTGAACGTACGCCAGATTCGCCATCTGAGAAGAGGTCGAAGGTCACAGTGAGGCCTCCATCAAGACAGTAGAGATGTACAATGTGTACCTGGCTGTAGGTGTAGTGTGTACCTGGATATAGGTGTAGTGTGTACCTGGCTGTAGGTGTAGTGTGTACCTGGCTGTAGGTGTAGTGTGTACCTGTAGGTGTAGTGTGTACCTGGCTGTAGGTGTAGTGTATACCTGGATATAGGTGTAGTGTGTACCTGGCTGTAGGTGTAGTGTGTACCTGGCTGTAGGTGTAGTGTGTACCTGTAGGTGTAGTGTGTACCTGGCTGTAGGTGTAGTGTGTACCTGTAGGTGTAGTGTGTACCTGGATATAGGTGTAGTGTGTACCTGGCTGTAGGTGTAGTGTGTACCTGGATATAGGTGTAGTGTGTACCTGGCTGTAGGTGTAGTGTGTACCTGGCTGTAGGTGTAGTGTGTACCTGTAGGTGTAGTGTGTACCTGGCTGTAGGTGTAGTGTGTACCTGGATATAGGTGTAGTGTGTACCTGGCTGTAGGTGTAGTGTGTACCTGGCTGTAGGTGTAGTGTGTACCTGTAGGTGTAGTGTGTACCTGGCTGTAGGTGTAGTGTGTACCTGGATATAGGTGTAGTGTGTACCTGGCTGTAGGTGTAGTGTGTACCTGGATATAGGTGTAGTGTGTACCTGGCTGTAGGTGTAGTGTGTACCTGGCTGTAGGTGTAGTGTGTACCTGGCTGTAGGTGTAGTGTGTATCTGTAGGTGTAGTGTATACCTGTAGGTGTAGTGTATACCTGTAGGTGTAGTGTATACCTGTAGGTGTAGTGTGTACCTGGCTGTAGGTGTAGTGTGTACCTGTAGGTGTAGTGTGTATCTGTAGGTGTAGAGTGTATCTGTAGGTGTAGTGTATACCTGTAGGTGTAGTGTATACCTGTAGGTGTAGTGTGTATCTGTAGGTGTAGTGTGTATCTGTAGGTGTAGTGTATACCTGTAGGTGTAGTGTGTATCTGTAGGTGTAGTGTGTATCTGTAGGTGTAGTGTGTATCTGTAGGTGTAGTGTGTATCTGTAGGTGTAGTGTGTATCTGTAGGTGTAGTGTATACCTGTAGGTGTAGTGTGTACCTGGCTGTAGGTGTAGTGTGTATCTGTAGGTGTAGTGTGTATACCTGTAGGTGTAGTGTGTACCTGTAGGTGTAGTGTATACCTGTAGGTGTAGTGTGTATCTGTAGGTGTAGTGTATACCTGTAGGTGTAGTGTGTACCTGGCTGTAGGTGTAGTGTGTACCTGTAGGTGTAGTGTGTACCTGTAGGTGTAGTGTGTACCTGGCTGTAGGTGTAGTGTGTACCTGTAGGTGTAGTGTGTACCTGGCTGTAGGTGTAGTGTGTACCTGTAGGTGTAGTGTGTACCTGTAGGTGTAGTGTGTACCTGTAGGTGTAGTGTGTACCTGTAGGTGTAGTGTATACCTGTAGGTGTAGTGTGTACCTGTAGGTGTAGTGTGTACCTGTAGGTGTAGTGTGTACCTGGCTGTAGGTGTAGTGTGTACCTGTAGATGTAGTGTGTACCTGTAGGTGTAGTGTGTACCTGGCTGTAGGTGTAGTGTGTACCTGTAGGTGTAGTGTGTACCTGGCTGTAGGTGTAGTGTGTACCTGGCTGTAGGTGTAGTGTGTACCTGTAGGTGTAGTGTATACCTGTAGGTGTAGTGTGTATCTGTAGGTGTAGTGTATACCTGTAGGTGTAGTGTGTACCTGGCTGTAGGTGTAGTGTGTACCTGTAGGTGTAGTGTGTACCTGTAGGTGTAGTGTGTACCTGGCTGTAGGTGTAGTGTGTACCTGTAGGTGTAGTGTGTACCTGGCTGTAGGTGTAGTGTGTACCTGTAGGTGTAGTGTGTACCTGTAGGTGTAGTGTATACCTGTAGGTGTAGTGTGTACCTGTAGGTGTAGTGTGTACCTGTAGGTGTAGTGTATACCTGTAGGTGTAGTGTGTACCTGTAGGTGTAGTGTGTACCTGTAGGTGTAGTGTGTACCTGGCTGTAGGTGTAGTGTGTACCTGTAGATGTAGTGTGTACCTGTAGGTGTAGTGTGTACCTGGCTGTAGGTGTAGTGTGTACCTGTAGGTGTAGTGTGTACCTGGCTGTAGGTGTAGTGTGTACCTGGCTGTAGGTGTAGTGTGTACCTGTAGGTGTAGTGTGTACCTGTAGGTGTAGTGTGTACCTGGCTGTAGGTGTAGATGATGGCCTGGTTGTTGTGGGTCTGATGAGCCAACACGACGGCCTGATGGAGGAAAGTGGATGCGGCCTGCAGCTGTCCTCGATACACACTGAGCTGAGAGACAGTACATGTTAGGATGCAGCTCTACTCTCATTAACACTGCAGCACAGTCCAGGTACCTTCGCCTTCTTCAGCAGCAGGACCAACTCATCCTCCTTCCTCTGAGCTTCATCTCTGAGGTCTTCATCAGAGCTGCTGAACAGGGAGAAAGCTACACACACACACACACACACACACACACACACACACACACACACACACGGATGAGGATAGAATCAGTTGATTTTTTTTTAATGGAGTCTGATGTTGTGAGCTGAACATACCAACAGCTGCCCACAACACTCCTCCTCCTCCTCCTCCTCCTCCTCCTCCTCCTCCTCCTCTTCCTCTTCCTCCATGTGAGTCGGGGAACTTTCTCCTGATTGGCTCATGTGGGCTGATTTTTACCCAGCAGGCCGAGCAGCTTCCCTCCACGGTGTGTGATGTCACACAGCTGTGACTCTGCTGTCTGAAACAAACACATGATGAAGAACGAGTAGATGACAATGAAAGGCGTCTGATCCAACCTTCACAACAGGGTCCTAAGTCTCTGACTAGACTCTTCTCCTCTGTCGCCCCCCGGTGGTGGAATGAACTTCCAAACTCCATGTGATCTGCAGAGTCCCTCTGCACCTTTAAGAAAAAGCTAAAGACCCAGCTCTTTATGAATACCTACTAACTTAATGATGATGGTCTCCATATTATTGATGATGATGATGGTAATGATGATGGTCTCCATATTATTGATGATGATGATGGTAATGATGATGGTCTCCATATTATTGATGATGATGATGGTCTCCATATTATTGATGATGATGATGGGCTCCATATTATTGATGATGATGATGGTAATGATGATGGTCTCCATATTATTGATGATGATGATGGTAATGATGATGGTCTCCATATTATTGATGATGATGATGGTCTCCATATTATTGATGATGATGATGGTAATGATGATGGTCTCCATATTATTGATGATGATGATGGTCTCCATATTATTGATGATGATGATGGGCTCCATATTATTGATGATGATGATGGTCTCCATATTATTGATGATGATGATGGTCTCCATATTATTGATGATGATGATGGTCTCCATATTATTGATGATGATGATGGTCTCCATATTATTGATGATGATGATGGTCTCCATATTATTGATGATGATGATGGTCTCCATATTATTGATGATGATGATGGTCTCCATATTATTGATGATGATGATGGTAATGATGAAGGTCTCCATATTATTGATGATGATGATGGGCTCCATATTATTGATGATGATGATGGTAATGATGATGGTCTCCATATTATTGATGATGATGATGGTAATGATGATGGTCTCCATATTATTGATGATGATGATGGTCTCCATATTATTGATGATGATGATGATCTCCATATTATTGATGATGGTCTCCATATTATTGATGATGATGGGCTCCATATTATTGATGATGATGGGCTCCATATTATTGATGATGATGGTCTCCATATTATTGATGATGATGGGCTCCATATTATTGATGATGATGATGGTAATGACGATGGTCTCCATATTATTGATGATGATGATGGTAATGATGATGGGCTCCATATTATTGATGATGATGATGGTCTCCATATTATTGATGATGATGATGGTCTCCATATTATTGATGATGATGATGGTCTCCATATTATTGATGATGATGATGGTCTCCATATTATTGATGATGATGATGGTCTCCATATTATTGATGATGATGATGGTAATGATGAAGGTCTCCATATTATTGATGATGATGATGGGCTCCATATTATTGATGATGATGATGGTAATGATGATGGTCTCCATATTATTGATGATGATGATGGTAATGATGATGGTCTCCATATTATTGATGATGATGATGGTCTCCATATTATTGATGATGATGATGATCTCCATATTATTGATGATGGTCTCCATATTATTGATGATGATGATGGTCTCCATATTATTGATGATGATGATGGTCTCCATATTATTGATGATGATGATGGTCTCCATATTATTGATGATGATGGGCTCCATATTATTGATGATGATGATGGTAATGATGATGGTCTCCATATTATTGATGATGATGATGGTAATGACGATGGTCTCCATATTATTGATGATGATGATGGTAATGATGATGGTCTCCATATTATTGATGATGATGATGGTAATGATGATGGTCTCCATATTATTGATGATGATGATGGTCTCCATATTATTGATGATGATGATGGTCTCCATATTATTGATGATGATGATGGGCTCCATATTATTGATGATGATGATGGTAATGATGATGGTCTCCATATTATTGATGATGATGATGGGCTCCATATTATTGATGATGATGATGGTCTCCATATTATTGATGATGATGATGGTCTCCATATTATTGATGATGATGATGGTCTCCATATTATTGATGATGATGATGGTCTCCATATTATTGATGATGATGATGGGCTCCATATTATTGATGATGATGATGGTAATGATGATGGTCTCCATATTATTGATGATGATGATGATCTCCATATTATTGATGATGATGATGGTCTCCATATTATTGATGATGATGATGGTCTCCATATTATTGATGATGATGATGGTCTCCATATTATTGATGATGATGATGGTAATGATGATGGTCTCCATATTATTGATGATGATGATGATCTCCATATTATTGATGATGATGATGGTCTCCATATTATTGATGATGATGATGGTCTCCATATTATTGATGATGATGATGGTCTCCATATTATTGATGATGATGATGGTAATGATGATGGTCTCCATATTATTGATGATGATGATGGTCTCCATATTATTGATGATGATGATGGTCTCCATATTATTGATGATGATGATGGTAATGATGATGGTCTCCATATTATTGATGATGATGATGGTAATGATGATGGTCTCCATATTATTGATGATGATGATGGTAATGATGATGATCTCCATATTATTGATGATGATGATGGTAATGATGATGATCTCCATATTATTGATGATGATGATGGTCTCCATATTATTGATGATGATGATGGGCTCCATATTATTGATGATGATGATGGTCTCCATATTATTGATGATGATGATGATCTCCATATTATTGATGATGATGATGGTAATGATGATGGTCTCCATATTATTGATGATGATGATGATCTCCATATTATTGATGATGATGATGGTAATGATGATGGTCTCCATATTATTGATGATGATGATGGTAATGATGATGATCTCCATATTATTGATGATGATGATGGTCTCCATATTATTGATGATGATGATGGTAATGATGATGGTCTCCATATTATTGATGATGATGATGGTAATGATGATGATCTCCATATTATTGATGATGATGATGGTCTCCATATTATTGATGATGGTAATGATGATGATCTCCATATTATTGATGATGATGATGGTCTCCATATTATTGATGATGATGATGATCTCCATATTATTGATGATGATGATGGTAATGATGATGGTCTCCATATTATTGATGATGATGATGGTAATGATGATGATCTCCATATTATTGATGATGATGATGGTAATGATGATGGTCTCCATATTATTGATGATGACGATGATCTCCATATTATTGATGATGATGATGGTCTCCATATTATTGATGATGATGATAGTAATGATGATGGTCTCCATATTATTGATGATGATGATGGTCTCCATATTATTGATGATGATGATGGTCTCCATATTATTGATGATGATGATGGGCTCCATATTATTGATGATGATGATGGTAATGATGATGGTCTCCATATTATTGATGATGATGATGATCTCCATATTATTGATGATGATGATGGTCTCCATATTATTGATGATGATGATGGTCTCCATATTATTGATGATGATGATGGTCTCCATATTATTGATGATGATGATGGTAATGATGATGGTCTCCATATTATTGATGATGATGATGATCTCCATATTATTGATGATGATGATGGTCTCCATATTATTGATGATGATGATGGTCTCCATATTATTGATGATGATGATGGTCTCCATATTATTGATGATGATGATGGTAATGATGATGGTCTCCATATTATTGATGATGATGATGGTCTCCATATTATTGATGATGATGATGGTCTCCATATTATTGATGATGATGATGGTAATGATGATGGTCTCCATATTATTGATGATGATGATGGTAATGATGATGGTCTCCATATTATTGATGATGATGATGGTAATGATGATGATCTCCATATTATTGATGATGATGATGGTAATGATGATGATCTCCATATTATTGATGATGATGATGGTCTCCATATTATTGATGATGATGATGGGCTCCATATTATTGATGATGATGATGGTCTCCATATTATTGATGATGATGATGATCTCCATATTATTGATGATGATGATGGTAATGATGATGGTCTCCATATTATTGATGATGATGATGATCTCCATATTATTGATGATGATGATGGTAATGATGATGGTCTCCATATTATTGATGATGATGATGGTAATGATGATGATCTCCATATTATTGATGATGATGATGGTCTCCATATTATTGATGATGATGATGGTAATGATGATGGTCTCCATATTATTGATGATGATGATGGTAATGATGATGATCTCCATATTATTGATGATGATGATGGTCTCCATATTATTGATGATGGTAATGATGATGATCTCCATATTATTGATGATGATGATGGTCTCCATATTATTGATGATGATGATGATCTCCATATTATTGATGATGATGATGGTAATGATGATGGTCTCCATATTATTGATGATGATGATGGTAATGATGATGATCTCCATATTATTGATGATGATGATGGTAATGATGATGGTCTCCATATTATTGATGATGACGATGATCTCCATATTATTGATGATGATGATGGTCTCCATATTATTGATGATGATGATAGTAATGATGATGGTCTCCATATTATTGATGATGATGATGGTCTCCATATTATTGATGATGATGATGGTAATGACGATGGTTTCTGTTTGATAACGACGACTTATAAGATGGTTTCTATACTGATTAGAGCTCTCAAGAACTGCCCTCAATGTTGTGCTTTGCCTCTGGTCACTTCCTGTCAGCACCTGTGGTCACTTCCTGTCAGCACCTGTGGTCACTTCCTGTCAGCACCTGTGGTCACTTCCTGTCAGCACCTCTGGTCACTTCCTGTCAGCACCTGTGGTCACTTCCTGTCAGCACCTGTGGTCACTTCCTGTCAGCACCTCTGGTCACTTCCTGTCAGCACCTGTGGTCACTTCCTGTCAGCACCTGTGGTCACTTCCTGTCAGCACCTGTGGTCACTTCCTGTCAGCACCTCTGGTCACTTCCTGTCAGCACCTGTGGTCACTTCCTGTCAGCACCTGTAGTCACTTCCTGTCAGCACCTGTGGTCACTTCCTGTCAGCACCTCTGGTCACTTCCTGTCAGCACCTGTGGTCACTTCCTGTCAGCACCTGTAGTCACTTCCTGTCAGCACCTGTGGTCACTTCCTGTCAGCACCTGTGGTCACTTCCTGTCAGCACCTCTGGTCACTTCCTGTCAGCACCTGTAGTCACTTCCTGTCAGCACCTGTGGTCACTTCCTGTCAGCAACTGTAGTCACTTCCTGTCAGCACCTGTGGTCACTTCCTGTCAGCACCTGTGGTCACTTCCTGTCAGCACCTCTGGTCACTTCCTGTAGTCACTTCCTGTCAGCACCTGTGGTCACTTCCTGTCAGCACCTGTGGTCACTTCCTGTCAGCACCTCTGGTCACTTCCTGTCAGCACCTGTGGTCACTTCCTGTCAGCACCTGTGGTCACTTCCTGTCAGCACCTGTGGTCACTTCCTGTCAGCACCTGTAGTCACTTCCTGTCAGCACCTGTGGTCACTTCCTGTCAGCACCTCTGGTCACTTCCTGTCAGCACCTGTGGTCACTTCCTGTCAGCACCTGTAGTCACTTCCTGTCAGCACCTGTGGTCACTTCCTGTCAGCACCTGTGGTCACTTCCTGTCAGCACCTCTGGTCACTTCCTGTCAGCACCTCTGGTCACTTCCTGTCAGCACCTGTAGTCACTTCCTGTCAGCACCTGTGGTCACTTCCTGTCAGCACCTGTAGTCACTTCCTGTCAGCACCTGTGGTCACTTCCTGTCAGCACCTCTGGTCACTTCCTGTCAGCACCTGTAGTCACTTCCTGTCAGCACCTGTGGTCACTTCCTGTCAGCACCTCTGGTCACTTCCTGTAGTCACTTCCTGTCAGCACCTGTGGTCACTTCCTGTCAGCACCTCTGGTCACTTCCTGTAGTCACTTCCTGTCAGCACCTGTGGTCACTTCCTGTCAGCACCTGTGGTCACTTCCTGTCAGCACCTCTGGTCACTTCCTGTCAGCACCTGTAGTCACTTCCTGTCAGCACCTGTGGTCACTTCCTGTCAGCACCTCTGGTCACTTCCTGTAGTCACTTCCTGTCAGCACCTGTGGTCACTTCCTGTCAGCACCTGTGGTCACTTCCTGTCAGCACCTCTGGTCACTTCCTGTAGTCACTTCCTGTCAGCACCTGTGGTCACTTCCTGTCAGCACCTCTGGTCACTTCCTGTAGTCACTTCCTGTCAGCACCTGTGGTCACTTCCTGTCAGCACCTGTGGTCACTTCCTGTCAGCACCTGTAGTCACTTCCTGTCAGCACCTGTGGTCACTTCCTGTCAGCACCTGTGGTCACTTCCTGTCAGCACCTGTGGTCACTTCCTGTCAGCACCTCTGGTCACTTCCTGTCAGCACCTGTAGTCACTTCCTGTCAGCACCTGTGGTCACTTCCTGTCAGCACCTGTAGTCACTTCCTGTCAGCACCTGTGGTCACTTCCTGTCAGCACCTGTGGTCACTTCCTGTCAGCACCTGTGGTCACTTCCTGTCAGCACCTGTGGTCACTTCCTGTCAGCACCTGTAGTCACTTCCTGTCAGCACCTGTGGTCACTTCCTGTCAGCACCTCTGGTCACTTCCTGTAGTCACTTCCTGTCAGCACCTGTGGTCACTTCCTGTCAGCACCTGTGGTCACTTCCTGTCAGCACCTGTGGTCACTTCCTGTCAGCACCTCTGGTCACTTCCTGTCAGCACCTGTAGTCACTTCCTGTCAGCACCTGTGGTCACTTCCTGTCAGCACCTCTGGTCACTTCCTGTGGTCACTTCCTGTCAGCACCTGTGGTCACTTCCTGTCAGCACCTGTGGTCACTTCCTGTCAGCACCTGTGGTCACTTCCTGTCAGCACCTCTGGTCACTTCCTGTCAGCACCTGTAGTCACTTCCTGTCAGCACCTGTGGTCACTTCCTGTCAGCACCTCTGGTCACTTCCTGTAGTCACTTCCTGTCAGCACCTGTGGTCACTTCCTGTCAGCACCTGTGGTCACTTCCTGTCAGCACCTCTGGTCACTTCCTGTAGTCACTTCCTGTCAGCACCTGTGGTCACTTCCTGTCAGCACCTCTGGTCACTTCCTGTAGTCACTTCCTGTCAGCACCTGTGGTCACTTCCTGTCAGCACCTGTGGTCACTTCCTGTCAGCACCTCTGGTCACTTCCTGTAGTCACTTCCTGTCAGCACCTGTGGTCACTTCCTGTCAGCACCTCTGGTCACTTCCTGTAGTCACTTCCTGTCAGCACCTGTGGTCACTTCCTGTCAGCACCTGTGGTCACTTCCTGTCAGCACCTGTGGTCACTTCCTGTCAGCACCTGTGTGTCCAATCAGACTCAAAGCTGAGCTCACATTGTTCCTTTAGATCCTCTTGTTCTTCCTCTCTGATGTAGAGCTGCTCTGACACCAGCAGGTGGCGTCATTTCACTTCATCAAACAGCTCAGAGTAATGACAGGTGTGCTGAGCGCTGTGGCCTCCTTCTTCTTCTACTGTCTTTATTATCACCTCCAGCCTGCTCTCTTCTTCTACTGTCTTTATTATCACCTCCAGCCTGCTCTCTTCTTCTACTGTCTTTATTATCACCTCCAGCCTGCTCTCTTCTTCTACTGTTTTTATTATCACCTCCAGCCTGCTCTCTTCTTCTACTGTTTTTATTATCACCTCCAGCCTGCTCTCTTCTTCTACTGTTTTTATTATCACCTCCAGCCTGCTCTCTTCTTCTACTGTTTTTATTATCACCTCCAGCCTGCTCTCTTCTTCTACTGTTTTTATTATCACCTCCAGCCTGCTCTCTTCTTCTACTGTTTTTATGCTCGCACTTACACACCTCTTCTTCTGCACTTGTTCCCGAGTCCCAACCACGATGACGTCATGAGAATACCTGAGTATACACCTGTCTGTCTCACCCCCCCTCAGCAGAGATCTGTCTCACCCCCCCTCAGCAGAGATCTGTCTCACCCCCCCTCAGCAGAGATCTGTCTCACCTTCCAGCAGAGATCTGTCTCACCCCCCCTCAGCAGAGATCTGTCTCACCCCCCCTCAGCAGAGATCTGTCTCACCCCCCCTCAGCAGAGATCTGTCTCACCCCCCCTCAGCAGAGATCTGTCTCACCCCCCCTCAGCAGAGATCTGTCTCACCTTCCAGCAGAGATCTGTCTCACCCCCCCCTCAGCAGAGATCTGTCTCACCCCCCCTCAGCAGAGATCTGTCTCACCCCCCCTCAGCAGAGATCTGTCTCACCCCCCCTCAGCAGAGATCTGTCTCACCCCCCCTCAGCAGAGATCTGTCTCACCTTCCAGCAGAGATCTGTCTCACCCCCCCTCACCTTCCAGCAGAGATCTGTCTCACCCCCCCTCACCTTCCAGCAGAGATCTGTCTCACCTTCCAGCAGAGATCTGTCTCACCCCCCCTCAGCAGAGATCTGTCTCACCCCCCCCTCACCTTCCAGCAGAGATCTGTCTCACCTTCCAGCAGAGATCTGTCTCACCCCCCCTCAGCAGAGATCTGTCTCACCCCCCCTCAGCAGAGATCTGTCTCACCCCCCCTCACCTTCCAGCAGAGATCTGTCTCACCTTCCAGCAGAGATCTGTCTCACCCCCCCTCAGCAGAGATCTGTCTCACCTTCCAGCAGAGATCTGTCTCACCCCCCCTCAGCAGAGATCTGTCTCACCTTCCAGCAGAGATCTGTCTCCCGGGTCCTCCTGAACACCTGAACCTGCTCAGAATCCTGCAGAGGGCTGCGCGTTGAAGAGAGGAGGCCGCCATCTTTAATGTTTACATAAGTGAGCGGAAACCACGACGAGTTGCTCCACGCCTTCAGAATAAAAGCTTTTCTTTCATTAAACATTTAAAGTGTGTAGTTTTGATGTCGCTGGATTCTCGAACATGACTTTGTGGTGTGAGTTGAATTTCCTGTCACATTATTTAAATCCATTGACTTTGATTTACACGATATCAGGTTGAATGAACTTCTGCTTTCTTTTTGTGAATTTAACATTGAAAGTCAGCCGGAAATAAGAAGTGAAACCGTGTTTGGATTACTGAGCACATTAAAGTGACAGCGTGAGAACATGTGTTGTCATAGCAACCAGCACTTCATGTTTCCTTAATGATCAGACAGTAAGATACCTTCATCCTCTCACTGAGTGATGTTTATATTTATTTAAAGCTGTAGACACACTGAGCTCTCACTGAGTGATGTTTATATTTATTTAAAGCTGTAGACACACTGAGCTCTCACTGAGTGATGTTTATATTTATTTAAAGCTGTAGACACACTGAGCTCTCACTGAGTGATGTTTATATTTATTTAAAGCTGTAGACACACTGAGCTCTCACTGAATGATGTGTTTATATTTATTTAAAGCTGTAGACACACTGAGCTCTCACTGAGTGATGTGTTTATATTTATTTAAAGCTGTAGACACACTGAGCTCTCACTGAGTGATGTTTATATTTATTTAAAGCTGTAGACACACTGAGCTCTCACTGAGTGATGTTTATATTTATTTAAAGCTGTAGACACACTGAGCTCTCACTGAGTGATGTTTATATTTATTTAAAGCTGTAGACACACTGAGCTCTCACTGAGTGATGTTTATATTTATTTAAAGCTGTAGACACACTGAGCTCTCACTGAATGATGTTTATATTTATTTAAAGCTGTAGACACACTGAGCTCTCACTGAGTGATGTTTATATTTATTTAAAGCTGTAGACACACTGAGCTCTCACTGAGTGATGTGTTTATATTTATTTAAAGCTGTAGACACACTGAGCTCTCACTGAATGATGTGTTTATATTTATTTAAAGCTGTAGACACACTGAGCTCTCACTGAGTAATGTGTTTATATTTATTTAAAGCTGTAGACACACTGAGCTCTCACTGAGTGATGTTTATATTTATTTAAAGCTGTAGACACACTGAGCTCTTACTGAGTGATGTGTTTATATTTATTTAAAGCTGTAGACACACTGAGCTCTCACTGAGTGATGTTTATATTTATTTAAAGCTGTAGACACACTGAGCTCTCACTGAGTGATGTTTATATTTATTTAAAGCTGTAGACACACTGAGCTCTCACTGAGTGATGTTTATATTTATTTAAAGCTGTAGACACACTGAGCTCTCACTGAGTGATGTTTATATTTATTTAAAGCTGTAGACACACTGAGCTCTCACTGAGTGATGTTTATATTTATTTAAAGCTGTAGACACACTGAGCTCTCACTGAGTGATGTTTATATTTATTTAAAGCTGTAGACACACTGAGCTCTCACTGAGTGATGTTTATATTTATTTAAAGCTGTAGACACACTGAGCTCTCACTGAGTGATGTGTTTATATTTATTTAAAGCTGTAGACACACTGAGCTCTCACTGAGTGATGTTTATATTTATTTAAAGCTGTAGACACACTGAGCTCTCACTGAGTGATGTTTATATTTATTTAAAGCTGTAGACACACTGAGCTCTCACTGAGTGATGTTTATATTTATTTAAAGCTGTAGACACACTGAGCTCTCACTGAGTGATGTTTATATTTATTTAAAGCTGTAGACACACTGAGCTCTCACTGAGTGATGTTTATATTTATTTAAAGCTGTAGACACACTGAGCTCTCACTGAATGATGTGTTTATATTTATTTAAAGCTGTAGACACACTGAGCTCTCACTGAATGATGTGTTTATATTTATTTAAAGCTGTAGACACACTGAGCTCTCACTGAATGATGTGTTTATATTTATTTAAAGCTGTAGACACACTGAGCTCTCACTGAGTGATGTGTTTATATTTATTTAAAGCTGTAGACACACTGAGCTCTCACTGAATGATGTTTATATTTATTTAAAGCTGTAGACACACTGAGCTCTCACTGAGTAATGTGTTTATATTTATTTAAAGCTGTAGACACACTGAGCTCTCACTGAGTGATGTTTATATTTATTTAAAGCTGTAGACACACTGAGCTCTCACTGAATGATGTTTATATTTATTTAAAGCTGTAGACAC